>NC_051439.1:14506809-14751788 GCF_001649575.2 Kryptolebias marmoratus
GGTCGACCGCAAGAAGAACAAAGAGGCCGAACGTAGCCTCACACGTGCTATTTATAGACGCAGCCCAGGTGAGCTACTTGCGTGACTTTGTTTACATTAATTCTCGACCTGCGCGGAGCGCGAGGAGACATATCCACTTTGTTTACTGCCACTGGCAGTCAGGAAGGAATGAAACAGAACCTTGTGTTAAGTAAGCTCCCTGTGTTTTCATGTCTAATATTGTTAGTTCTTGTGTAGTTTTGCTCCCTGTGCCATTACTCACTCTCTCTCAGTCAGTTGTTTTCTATGTCAGCCTGCCTCACCCATCTGCACCTGTTCCTAGTTTGTAATCAGTCACCTGTGTCCACTACCTCATCAGCCTCAGTCCTTATAATCTGTTCCCACGTGCTCACTGGTTTGTTGCTGCAGAAATTCACTGTCTGGTTTTTCCTTGTTTTGCCTTGTGGTTCCCTGAAGTTTAGATTTTTAAGTTTTTGTTTTTGCAGCCACAACAGCCTTTTTTCCCCCCCTTATTGTTGAATTAGTTTCTTTTTGAGTTCTGGGTCCAAATCCCCCACCAGAACTGACACTCCTTGGGTAATAAAAGGTTAGGCATTTCCTCAAGTTATAGCTAATAAATTGCGTTTTTGCACATGATTAATGCAAACATTTTCTCGTTTTACTGTCAAAAGCTATTCCAGTTATTCATGCTTTGCAGTGGAAACTCTGAAATCAGTCAAGCATAAATAGCAATCCAAATAAATTAACTTTTTTTTTTTCGTGTAGTAAATGAGATCTCAAAAGCCCCCAAGGAAGATATGCCAGATATACATAGCATAGCCAATTTCTGCATGCAGAGTGAATGAGGATGAAGAAGAGGAAGGCAGTTGGACCTGAAGACATTCCAGTGGAGGTATGGAAATGTCTAGGAGAGATGGCAGTGAGATTTTTGACTCAATTATTCAGAAAATGCCTGAGGAATGGAGGAGAAGTGTCCTGGTGCCAATTTTTAAGAGCGAGCATGTTGTACAGACTTGTAGCGACTGCAGGGGAATTAAGTTGATGAGCCACATGATGAAAATCTGGGAGATTGTTGTGGAAGCTAGACTTAGACAAGAGGTGACTATTTGTGCAGCAGGATGGTATTATGCCAAGAAAGACCACCACAGATGCCATCTTTGCTTTGAGGATGCTGATGGAGAAGTACAGATCGGGTCAGAAAGAGCTTCATTGTGTTTTTGTGGATTTAGAAAATGGAGGGAGGGAGGTAGGAGCTGTGGTGTTGTATGAGGACATCTGGAGTTGTTTGCTCTGGTGATGAACAGACTAACACATTAGGTCAGGCAGGAATCCCTGTGGACTATGATGTTTGCAGATGCTGCTGTGATCTGTGGTGAGAACAGGGGACAGGTGGAAGAGAGTCTGGAGAGGTGGAGGTACGCACTTGAAAGACGAGGGATGAAAGTCAGCTGTAGGAAGACAGAGTACCTGAGTGTGAATGAGAGGGAGGCAGGTGGAGCAACGAGGCTACAGGGAGCAGAGGTCACAAAGGTGAGGGCTTCAAGTATTTAGGGTCGGCTGTCCAGGAGGACGGGGAGTGAGGTAAAGAGGTGAAGAAGAGAATCCAGGCAGGATGGAGTGGGTGGAGAAAAGTTTCAGGAGGGCTTTGTGACAAAAGGGTGGCAGCAAAGGTCAAAGGAAAGGTTTACAGACAGTAGTAAGAGCAGCTGTGTTGTTTGTTTTGGAGACAAAAAGACAGGAGACAGAACAGGAAGTGACAGAGATGAAGATGTTGAGGTTTTTCTTGAGAGGGACAAGGATGGACAGGATTAGGAATGAGGCACAGGTTGAAGGACTGGGAGATAAAGTTAGAGAGGCCAGACTGAGATGGTTTGGACATGTGCAGAGGAGGGACAGTGGCTATATTAGAGATGCAGCTGCCAGGAAAAAGACAAAGAGGAGACAAATGGATGCAGTTAGAGAGGACATGGAGGTAGCTGGAGTGAGGACAGAGGACGCAGAAGACAGAGTTAGATGTAGGAGGATGACTCGCTGTGGCAACTTTGTTCTGCAATCAAAGCAGAACCCCTGGCTCTATGAAGCTTTTGAAAATATTTAACACTTTTCAAATGCTCTTCACGCACAGAAAAGACCTTGTGCGCAGGTTCGATCAAGCCAGACACAGAAAAAAAAGGCCACTTCTCATTATTTAAGGTACAATTTTGTTTTCAACGTTTCCTTGGGGGGAAAAAAAGAAGAAAACTGCAGCTCTCTGTAAATTTGGTTACCAAGGGAACCCGAGGTCATGTGTGTCTCATGCCTGTGAAAGCATTTATTAGTGCTAAGCATTTGTGCCACACACGTTTCTCTAAACGGCAAGAAACAGCAGGATATTGTATATTACAGTCACTTCTTAACAGCTTTCTGCAATATCTGCCTTTATGTTTGCAGTGCAAATATCGCAAAATGACACCCCGCACTGCACTGATCTGTAACAAGCATACCTTCAGACAGGCAGAGACAGACTTCTCTAATCCGCTTTGACGGGGATAACTCTGCTATTATCTGTATTAATGCTAAATTATTGACCAGCATGTCCATAACAACACCAGTGCTAGAGAGCAACAACATCAGCTACAATATGACTCTGCTTGAGCATAAAGTGACCGAAGTGCAGAGCTGTTTCATGCAATAAACCTTTATCAGTGAAATAAATTACTGAATACATCTGTTCCATAGTTTAAATGTTGAACTGAATTATAATAATAATACTAATAATTAATTTCTTTCTCAGCAGAGATCTTTGCATTGTTGCAAAGAAAAAGGAACCAAAAAAAGGTTGGTAAAAGAGAACATAAACATAAAAAGCACACAATAAAAAACTAGTAGTATAGTATAGTAAGTAGTATATTATGTGACTATGAAATTGTTCCAATATAAATGCACAAAATATGCTTATGCAAAGATTGGAGATAAATGTAAAGTATTGATGTGCCAACATGTAGCTTTGTCGTAGTAGATGTATGGTGCAAAAGATTAAAAAGTCCAAATTAAATTTTTACAAAGATGCGGTTTTTATTCCAGTGATATTTATCTAAAACCAAAAAATAACAGTTTAGACCAGTTAAGTAATCTTAACAGATGGTTGAATGGAGCTGGACACAGATTTTCTCAAATCCACGAATACGCATCAGTTCAGCATTTAATCTTTCCCACTGATTTGTGTCTTAAAACATCAGCTCATATTTATAATTGTAACAAGGATAATAGGCTAACAGGTGAATTGTGGTTATGGGGAACATGACAATGTTCAAAAGAAGTTCATTTGCATTTTATAAATACTGCTTCTGGGGCCTGCAGGAGAAGGTTCCCGTGCTTTAATGTAAACAAGAATCCCATTTCCCCTCATATTGTACACAGCTGCAGCACCTTTTCTTTCAAATATCTAATTTTACTTCCCATTCAGCTCTGAATGCTTTGTGTGGCTCATTCTTTGAAGTCCGTTATCCTGCTACATCTTGTTTAATAGTGAGGTAACCCCATCATATTTGCTTCTTCAGCTGCGGCCATGTAATGAAGATGTAAAATTAATGATACATAGAACCTCATAATTGAAAGAAAGTGCACTTGTGTTTTCTGCCACGACATGAATGAATTCTTTAATCAAACAGCTATAATCCTGTTTGGCATCACAGCACTCAATTCTTGGCTCTGTAATCAGCCGTGTCTTTATGCTGCTTCTCTCTCTCAGGGTTTATTCTTGTCCATCAATCTGCACGATCCAAGCTCGCCCCTGTCTGAGGCAAATGCCTTGTGCAATCGATTCTAAGTGGAAAAATAGCAGCTTTCTGTTAATGACAGCACACCTTCTGACAGGTATCCATTTACTCGCTAAGACATATTCATTACACCCAGCACTAGATTTTGTTACCCATTTGTCCTTTTAAACCACAAATGATGTTTTTTTTTTAAATGATCTGCGCGTCAAAATCCGCATACATTTGCAACAAACAAACAAAAAAAAAAAAAAAAACATGCGTCCAAACGAGTTGTAATCCAACAAAATATCTTTAATAGATATAAACATCTGTACACATCACAGCTCAATGGAAACAGAATCACACGCTGTCACACATGTTAAGAATGAAGGCAAAGGGGTGATCTGCTATGACGGGGACCTGAGACTCTTCTTTGAGTCCAGCTCACGGTTTTATTTCCCTCCAATCCCCCCCTTTTTTTTCATCTTGCATAACTTTTTTTTTCATTCTTTGCTACCCAGTAAAGCAGAATTACATCAAAAATAAAATGTAAAAAATAGGACAGAAGGTGCAAATTCTGATGAATATTAAACTCTCCTTATATACAGTTGCACAGTGTCTGAGTACAAAAGGAAGCAGTTACAGTCTGAGGCTTAAGTACGGACTTTGTTCGGTCGAATACAGACCAGATTTATGTTGGGCCTTCAAGCAGATTTGTGCAGTACAGAAACCTGTAGCTGGAGTTTCAGGATTTAGATTCTATCTTCTATGTATTTCTATACTGAACAGTACCGATTTTATTTACTCAGAGGTAAAAAAAAAAAGGGAAAAGATCTGACTGAAGCTATTTCACATGCTGTGGATGGGGAAGAAAGGATCAACACTAGGTGTCACTGTCAAATAATCCACGGCAGCAGGCAAGGCAGCAAAATCTTAAACATCCAAAAAAACAAACAAAAAACATAAAAAATAGTATTTTGGGTTAAATGTTAGCCATCAAAAGATGTATATTTTGTCATTAGAAACTGCCCATTATAGGCACATACAAATTATCTAACTGCATATGGCTCGTTTTTTCTTGGCCAATATTTTTGTCATAAATACTCTTTATATTATCATATCACAGAAGAGCAGGTGAAAAATACACTTTACCATCACATATTTACAATAATCTGGATTGGATGTGTGTATTTCTATGGCACCCGTTGTGTGTTTGTACAATATATATTCCTTTCTTGTGACCAGTAATCCTTTACGACTTTCACCTTCAGCATCTTTGAATAAACCTAAACACGGTTTCCATCCAGACAGGCACTTCACCTTACAGTGAGTACGGTATGTGCTGTGCAAAGGCTCTGTCTGGTTGTGTCCACCTGCCCACATTACTGTTAAAAATGACATCTGCTTGGTTTTTTTTTGGTTAGTGATACAAAAATAATTGGAGCTGAGCGAATTAAAGAATATCTGAACAGGAAGAAATTTACAGCACATGTATTTCTATAAAAACGAAGCTACAAAGGACTTTTTTTCCCACCATCTCTTGCAGGGATCAAGGATTTATTTTAAAGTTGTAGAGCTCAAATCAAAATCGGCTCACTCCTTATGGTTAGCTAAAAAGCTCTATGGGGACAGCGACTTTAATTCCCTTTACATTAGATTCAGCTTCTTGCTCTTTGCCATGCAGGGATACCAATAGTCCGTTAGGTTGGAAACAAAGGGTTATGTAATTTATGTACTCCTAAAGAAGGGAGTGCATGCTGATAAAAGCTGACACAGTTACCCAACTGCTTCTTCCATCTTTCCTCACTGGGTTTCTCCAAAGTTATTCTTGTGGGGGTGATTATTTTACAGAGCCACAAAGCTAAAAAAAAGGCTGGCGTTTAAAGCAGCACAAGTGCTGATCTGTTGAAACCCAAGAGGAACAATCGTCTCAGTAAATAAAAGTTTGAAATCAGCTCGAGTAGTGGTTATATTCCCAGCGGAGAGCGGGTGACGTCAGTTCATGTCAATGGTGTTGAAGACCCACTCTGTGAACTTCTTGAGCTTGGCCGAGGCGCTGTAGGACTCCTCCAGGAGACGCTGGTTGTCCTCTCGCAGACTTTCAATCTGCGCCTGTAACGACGCCTTGGCATCCTTCTCCTGAAGGTGACAAAAGACACGTGTGAAAAATGCAATCTATGCTTTGAGTTTCATACTCACATTTTTGTTCCTTCCAAAGAAGAAAAAAAGTGAGTCAAGCCAACAAAAACTCACCTTCTTCAGGTCTTCCTGTAGTGCCTTCACCATAGACTCCAGCTGGCTCACCTTACCCATTAGGCACGCTGGAGTTTCTCTGTAAAAAAAAAGAACAAAGAGGAAATTAATAACCAACACTATAATTGCTGGTTTTACAGATAAGTGCAGCCATCCATAAAGGGAAACTAACTAGAACTATTAGCTGCAACAGTGTGCAGGGTTTTCCACAGAAGAGTTCAAACATCAGCTCAGAACCTAGACCTGAGAGCTCTTACCCCAGCGAGGGCTGTCTCTGTGGGGCCGCCTGAGGCTCGGCCTGCTGGGGGCTGGAGGCTGATGTGCTCTCAGCTGCGGAGCTTTCCTCTTGGGCTGCTAGAAAAACCAGTCTCTGCTCTAAAACACACAAAAAATGGCATTAATAAAGCTAAAGAGAAAACAAATACAGAGTAACAGTGCCCTCTTCTGGTGACAGTAAAGATGACGGCTGGGTTTTCATTACTGTTATGAAAAAGAGAATTGGGTTTATTAATTTTAGTTTATTTATTTTTACTTTATGCAAGAATTACCCTCAAACGCCTTGGCAGCATCCACCAAGTGGGCCCAGTCAAGTGGGCCGTCAGCCCCAGTGTCAGGCAGGGGCATGAGAACAGGGTCCTGCTGCTGCCTTCTCTTCTTCTCCTGCTCTGAGCTGTCTGCAGCTGACAGGTCTCCTGGGCAGATCAAACAGCAGAATAAGATACTCTCCACGACACACTTATCTGCTATCCCATGACTTGAGAAAACAGTTGAAAGCCAAAAAAAAAAAAGAAATAATAAATTAAGACAAGCTGTATTTGCATTCTGTTAATTTGTTTGAGTCATTAACTGCAGACACACCTTCAGTAAAATTAAAGTTTCACTGCCTGCATTACAGAGCAATAGGCGCTCGTGTGTTTAGTGTAAGACCTAAAGATTCACCCAGGGATTTGTGTGACGCTCTGCGGCTCGGTCCGTGCCGAGTGATGGGTGAGCGTGGTATGGTGGAGCAGGTGAACAGAAGGTCGGTGGATGAGTCACGCTGCCCGCTGGTGGATGACTCCCTCTGCCCGGTGTAGATGCTCTCGTCCGACAGCGTCCTCTGGAGGGAGCGCCGGCTGGGTGGCGGGCCCGGAAACAATGGCTGCAGGGAGCAATGGAAACAGACGAGGGATTGCAGGACTCTGGTGAGAAATGACAAACTATAGCAACTGGAAAAGCAATTTCATGCAAACCCAAACTTTCTGTTGGATACACACAAAAAGAGCAGAAATATTCTTTTTATGACCTCCCCATATTGTTCCAAATATGTTCTTATAAATAATTTGGTACATTTAGTTTTAAAATGAATGCTATTCAACACAGCTGAACTTGTGAAATGATGAATTGTATAAGTGGGAATGAAGTCTTTGAAATTAGAGCTGTTGTTGTAGTTGAGCAGTGATCCTCTTTGATTTGGACCTCACTGGGACTAGCCCTTAGCTCATCAACCTGGATAAAATGAGTTATATTCCTCCAAACTGAGGTTGCTCAGACAGGCATCTACAGCAGGTATGATATCATTCGTTCATAACTTTCCCATAGAACCCCACATTAAGATGTGTGTTTAATGGACCTGTTTTTACAGCAGACATTTTGCCATTTTGCAGCAGGAAATGCACAGATGGATTATGGTGGATTAATCCCATATGAGGGAAGGCCTCAGTAGGCAGCGAGCTGGTTTATTGTTAAGGTTTACTGGAAGAACTTTAATATAACAAATAAACTATTTTCCTTTTCCTTTAGGAAGCAAAACCATTGACTTGTTACTTTAAGGTTACTTATTTCAGCTGCTTCGTTTCTTAAAGAAAATTCAGCTCAATATTTGGGCTTTTGTACATAAAAATTAAAATAAATCTGCTTTTAGGTAAACAATTTATTTATTTTTATTAATTTGTTATAATATATATTTATTAGTTTAAAAACAAAACATTGGCCTTCCTTTTACATTTGGCTATTCTATTATTATAATTGTCCAATATAATTTTTAGGTACATAACAACTCAGTAAGTCTATTTCAGTTGTTTATTTATTTTCTGCCAACTAATTCAGCTGGTTTTTCTGTAAGACTCGACTACACTGATATAAGAAGACAGTCCACTGCATTTCTCTGCACCTTCTCTTCACTTGTAGGTGGTGGGCTGTCAAGTGTGATGAGTTTCTTCAGCTCCTCTTCCAGGCTGGACTTGGCAGCCTGGCGCTGGGGCGACTGGGAGCCGCGAAGATTGGCTCTGAGCTGGGGCTGACCACCCAGCAGGCCATCACTTTGGTGCCGTCTGGAGACAAAAGCAAAACCCAGTTTAATCAGGAGCCTCCTGTACCAAAAATAACACGAAGTAAATAAAACCAAGAAGGAAAGGGAATGAGAGGAAGCTTTGGCAGAACTAAGTGCTGTTAAGATGGAAGCAGCATGCAGGCAAGACTTTAACTGTCATGAACCACAAATGATGGCATTCTTTAGGCCAAAATAATAATAATAAAAAAAAATGTAACCCTCATTTATTAGAAGAAAACCTGAAAAATTTAAAAAACTAAATCCAGCCACATGGGGGCACTGTTAACCAGCTCAGCAGTCTCTGGACAGCTAAAACAAAATGTTCACTAGTATCAAGTAAAATGGATTTTTACACTAAATGTTAGTAATTTTCCACAACATGCTGTGCAGCGTTGGCCGCATTCACGGATCTACAGTAAAAACAGTTCCGGGCTTACTTGCGAGTGCTGCCAAAGTCCACAGAGTTGACAGATCCCCCGGGCTTCTTCCAGCCAATAAGGTACTTAGAGGTCGCTCCTTGACGAGGATAGAAACTTTTGTTCCCCGGAGACTGAGCGTTCGGGGATGTAGGCGAGATGTTCGTGGGAGCCGTTTCGTTCTGTGGTGACGTGGCACCGCAGCTTTGTCCCATCGGACTCCCAGTGTGACCAAAGCTGATTGTACTGGAAACAGGACGTGAAAAAAAGGGGTTAAGACGCGAGACACGGAAATTGGTTAAAAAAACAAAGCAACATGGCCTATGTGACATTAATAAATTACTGTACTTTGGTTTAAAATCCAGTAGTCAGTATATTTGACTGAATTAATATTTTTTTTAAATCTGACAATTTTTTTGCTGCAATAAAAACTGCACATCAAACAGAGAGCCTACTAAAAACCTTTGGCCTGCTGGCTTCATCATTGCATCATCAGCTATGAACAGGAACCAATTAAATCAAAAATAGAAAATAGGACAGCGCTCTTACGTGTCATTTTCAATCCTCTCAAATACTGTTTTTGCCATTGCATGACATAAAAGCTTGTTGTTGTGTTTTTAAAAAATAAAGTTTTATATGTGCAAGCAAGCATTTATGTGCACAACTACTATATATAAAACAAAGCTGTCAGTGTGGAAAGTCTGTTGGAGGTGAGTTATTTCTGTCTGAGTGAAGACGAGAGGAAGGAAGGCTTTATTTGACTCAAAAGAACTGGGATTTAGAAGAGGGGGGAGGCGTGCTGAGCTCACAGTCTGTATTTCTTTGAAGCCTTTCCTTTCAATCATGGATACTGTAAGATGGAGACACACATGAATACAAAAGCACCCTCACAGATATTTCATTCTTCCTGTCGCTCCTTGTTAAAGCCAAACCAGAGCTTTAAGTTGAGGACTGTATGGGATATACAGTGAATCAATTTATTTTTATTGAAGCACTAAAGCTGGGGCACAACTTACACTATAAAAAAACCACACACACACACCTGGAGTGGGAGTCACTCAGGCTGTAGGAGCCACTTTCAGGAGCCGATACAAGAGCAGATGGACTCTTTGTTGCAGTCTTGCTGCCTCCAGCGACGACAAGAGAGTCGGATGTTGGGGGTGACGCGCTAGTGGCTCTCTGGCTGCCTGCTGGATCTTCCTGCCATGGGATCTTTTCCTTGGACCTGAAAACACCAGTGGAGGACGCTGTGCTGCTCTGCGTGGCGGTGAAGGAGGTGGCGTCAATGCCGCTGTCAGTAGAAGTGCCCTGAAGGTAGCCGTTAAGCTCCAGGTCGCTTCGTCCTCCAGAACGGGACCCGACTTCGTACCACTTTTCGTCGCTGTGCGCAGAGCTGGAGGCGTTGCTGGACAGCGTGTTGCTGCTCGACTGGCTGGATGAATACGGGGCATCCGGCTGTAAGCAAATGAAACAAATTAGATTATAAATGCAAATGGTATATAATTAACAAATATTGAGTGTCTCTAATGGATTATTCTGGTTGTTTCTTGATGCTCACCTTTGTGTTCTTGATAGGAGAGAGGTGGCTGTTTGGATCTGATGACTGGAGACGAGGAATCACTATTTTGGAAACCACAGTATCTACAGATTACACGTTAGAAGGCAACTTAAACATGGAAACAAGTGTGCATTTTTATAATCTTTGAGTTTGTAGAGCTCTGTTTACCTGAGCTTGTTTTGTCCCCTACTCTACTGGTGGCATCACCCTCCCCATTTCGGGACCATCCAACACCAGGACCGGAGCCCACCTTCATCCCATTGACCACCTCACCAGCCGCTTGCCGCACAGACGTGACGGGCGACTGGCTGTTGTTATTAAACCTGTTTTAACAAGAGGATTATCGACAGTATCTTACCATGTAGCATACGGCAACAAGCTGAAATGTAAAAATTTAGTCAGCATACCCATCAGGCCCAGACTTCTGCCTCCAGTGGCTGGAGCTCATTGTCTCAGTGTAGGAGAGGCTGGAGGGTGAGTTCGTGTTGTGCAGCGTGCGACCCATCACAATGGAGCAGGCGAGCGCGTAGTTGTCGTTCCCTGGGGAATATCTGCAAGGACACGTATGAATAGCATTAGGGACGTAAGCTGCAAGCAGACATACAATTTCTGCAGATTGCGTAACAGTATTATATTTTTTGTGTGACCTTTTAGGATTGAGGGGTCGACCATCGCTTGATGCACTGCGTGGAATAGCGGCACAGTTGCGGTCGCTGAAGTCCGACGGTGGTGCCTTGATTAAAGTTCCTCCTGTCCCAGCAGCCCGAGTTTGAGGGCTGGATGAGGAGCGCGGCCATTTGTTGTTGTTGTTTGCTGGCCGGAAAGGGAACTTTAACTCATAGGGCATGCCCTCTTTGTGATTCTTGTAGTCCACAAGTGGCATGTGGTAGATTTCTGAGCAGCCTCTGTTAGGAACAAAAAAACAGTTACCATTTTAAAATAGTTCATCTAACCAGCTCACTTGAAGTCATGCCTTTTATTTCAACTTTACCTGCGTGGGGTGGAGTCTTCATGTGGAGGAATAATGACCACCTTGACAGTGACAGAGGTTCTGAGCAGGTCAATCATCTGCTCGTGGGACAGCGAGGCCACTGACACCTTGCAGATCTCCACCAATCGGCTGCCCTGCCTCAGCCCGGCCTGCCAGGCGTAACCATAGGGCTCCACTTCAGCTACAATGCCTTCAAAGTTGACATGAAAGCCCAGCTGTCCCAAGGCATTGCGACGCAAAGTCATCTCTGTGGTTTGACTACCTTTGGTCAACAGCTAGAGGGCAGAAGATGAGAAGGGGTTAAGGTTAGGGAGACTGAGGTAAAAATGGCAAAAGGAGATCATAAAATT
Source organism: Kryptolebias marmoratus (assembly GCF_001649575.2). Taxonomy (NCBI): domain Eukaryota; kingdom Metazoa; phylum Chordata; class Actinopteri; order Cyprinodontiformes; family Rivulidae; genus Kryptolebias; species Kryptolebias marmoratus. Next base: position 14,518,426 of record NC_051439.1, read on the forward strand.
TTTTTCTGCTCTTCTCTCTCCCTGTTTTTCTTTAGTTAGTTATTAGATAGTAAAAGCAGTGGTGCTTTAATTATGGACCGAGTTAAAAAGACTTCTGTGTTAACTTAAAGCTGTCTGAGACAACATGTTCACCTCAGTTTGACCTCTCACTTACAGCTGATGGTGTTTGCTAATCACATAGCGTACCCACCTCCAGTCTTTTCACAACCTCTCCAAAGTCTTCTGTGTTGTTATTGATGGAGCGAAGCGAAACACTCTCCCCGCGCTCGTAGTAGATCTTCATGGAAGCGGGACTTCCCGTTGACCAGCCAATCACATCCCGTGTGGCGCAGTTGAACACGACTGCTTTGGCCTCTTGATCCAGCAGGATGATGAAGTCATTAGAAATGGCCAGCAGGCATTCCCGTTCAGCACCTGCCACCTGGTCTTCAGCGTGGACCTGCCAGGTGATAGCCCCCAGACTCCGCAGCTCCGCCCCGCTGTACGGACGCGTCTTCTCTCTCCGCTTGTGAGCCAGAGAGATGAAAGGGAACTTCCCCGCGGACTCTACGGGTGTATTGGTCACATGACGTTCGGCTAAGTCCCGCAAGTACTCCTGTCGGGTGCGTGTTGCCATGGCACCGAACTTTTCCGACTTGTGGGCTGCGTTCTCGGCGTTGATGACTTTGGCCAACAGGAAGTCCCGGAAGACAGATGACTTGGGGAAGGTTACACCTTTAGGGATTGGTGGGCCGAAGGAGGGGACGTCCTGGGAACGAGTGACAGCCACACTGCAGAGGTAGAAAAGGAGATGGGCATGAAATTGTTGCTTCAGTTTGATAAATCAATAATAATAATAACACCATTATAACAAATAAAACAAAAGTCTGACCCAAAAAGCGCACATTTTACATATTTGTATGTGTTTATTAATTGGGAGAAAACAGTTAAAGTGGAAAGAAAATTTTCTCACTGGTTGGTGATAAAAGCACAGTGAGGACATCCTTTTCTTAACGGTTCTGTTGCCTTTGACCTGTTTGCCTTGTAGGTACAAAGAAGGGCGTTAAAACCTCTACAGGCCAAGCTCTCCTACTGTTACCCTCCACTGCTCCAATTCCATTTTCACACAATGGAGTTGAATTACTATAAATTAGTAAGCAGGTGTGTGTAACACTCCCTGATACCAGTTTTTCATAAGTAGATTGGCTCAGAATCAACAAAAAGAGGCTTCAGCTCTACAGGAACTCTGCTTACCTCCTGAGGTAAACTACGTGATTATAAAGTAGATATTTGTACAGTCAGAAGCACGCAGACTAAAACCCTGAGTAAAAATCATATCACTGCCTTTGATAAGCTAATATGACAATCCTTACAAGTCTCCATCCAACCCATTAAACTGATCGCACAGACATCGCCTGCAGCACAAAGGTTGCACACCATGCCTGACTAGTGCTGACGTGTAAATGTATTCGATCTCAGACGACAGCTCCCGGCTCCGTCATCCTGCTATGTACCTCTACATCATGGTAAGGAGAAGGAGCGCTGCAGTTGGAGTTAGGGAGCACAAATAGCTCACATCTCCCAAACAATGATCTAGTTATGCAATCCGCCTTGCTGGCCTCGTGTGACTTTGAGGCAGTGGTTGAAAGCAACAGATTAGCACCCAGCTGGCTCCAGGCCACTTACTCCTCTAATGCTATGAACTGCCTCAATATGACCAGAGCATTATCCTGATCTCAACAGCAGGCAACAACAGACTATTAATACCCAGATGATTCAACAAATCAAAACATACTCTTTATTAATAGAGATTAGAAAATGCATTGCATTATTGATGTGGTTCTACATAAAACATAAAGAATTTCAACAAGGAAGGAAAGCATGTACATGTGATATGGATGTAGAGTGATTTGTTTTAGCAAAGGTGGAACTAGTGATGAGCTGATATCAACAAAGCTTGGTCTTCAGTTAGTGTAAAACCAATACACTGCATCAGGTTTTCTGTTTTAACCAACTCATGCTAAAACCAACATAAGCATCAACAACTCACCTGCTACTTCAGCAAAAAGCTACCACCCTCCTCAGATTATTGCTGTAAAATATCCCGAACCTCTGGTGCAGTCAGTGCAAGGCAGTGAAATGTTTAGCTGGGTCAATACTAACTCAGTTCTCCTCTTAGTACACACTGATCAGTAAGTTGCAGGAAAGCTTTGAAATTGAGTTATTTTGAATGAACCCAGATTCCTCTCCACACTATCATGAAAAGATATCTAAGGGGAAAAAAAACTTTCCACAAACTGAAGTCTCAACAGACAGCGCATCAATCCACAGAATACAAGTTGAAGCCAAAGATTCAGAGTGTACCAGTGACTTTGGGTGGAGCGGCCGGATTCTTGTCAGGGATTCTGTTTCTTGCGTGTCTATATTTTATCTGTAAGGTAAAGAAGCAATCCAACGTTTCCCTATTCCTGTATTAAAAACCAAAAGACAGCCCCTTAAGACGAGATGAAATCTTGATGAAAGTCTCTGCTGGTTGATGGGATGAAGTTGCTCGTCAAGAAAAAGAATTTTGACACGGAGAAAAGAAAGAAACAAAATAAATCAAGCCAAAAAATAACGACGGTGTGAGAGACTGAGGCTGGCCTGACCCGTCCGCACCTGAGGTGGACTCTGAGAGATCTGACAAACACTGCTCTGCACAGTCCCCCTTACTCCCATCCATGAGCGGGTGAAGAGAGCACTTCATGTGCATGGCGCTAACTCCTTCAGACTCACTCCGACTCATGCTGCCCAGAGGCAGTGGCAGTGATGAAGAGGGGGTGGGAGTGGGATGTATTGTACGAGTGTGTGAAGAGTGAGTCTTCAAGTGAATAAGTGTATGAGGAGGGGGGAAAGTGTGTAACTGTGTGCAGTGTGTGCAAGTGAGCATGAGAATGAGGTGAAATGGAGAAATGGGAGTACGGGAGTGACAAAGAGCAACTATGTGTGCATAATATCTGTGCGTGTGCAGTGGGGTGGCTTTGAATAAGCGACAACAGTACAGAGTTGGAGTCCGATCATCACAAAGCCAAGAATAAACCAGCAGAGGAGAACAAACATCAATGCGACAGCTCAGAATCCAACAAATGTTTACTTGTACATACACATATACATACACACAAACACATACATATAGAGTCGAGATAGTTCAAGAAAATGGGGCATTGGTGACGCAAAAGGCTTTTATGTTTGACCAGTGCCTTCCAGTCAATGCTTTCGTCCTAATGCTACTGCAGCTACCTGCATAAAAACATGTCCACTCTTAATGCAGCGTGCAGCTTTTATAGGTCTCAAAGAGGGTCCAGTCCTGCACAGAGACAGGTCACTCATGGGTTTGGTCAGGCTGGACTAGTTAAAACTGAAAAAGGCTTTACATATGGACTTATATTGTAAAAAATAAAAAAATAAATAAAAAAGGACCTATTAATTTTTGCAGCAAGTCTCTCCCGGCCAAGTAAGTTGCTCATTAGACCATATTTAGTTTTCATCGTCTTGTCGTTATATCTATTAGTCTGACATAGACTCACCTGTAGTATGTACTGTCAGAACAGGGGTTGTGAACTCGTACGATGATGAAGACATGCTGAAAATGAGAACGAACGGCCCTGGGTGTGAAGGGGTGTGCTCCCGGTTCCTGGAACACAATGGTCACAATGTCGTTCCCAATGTGGCGCTTCCTCAGCAACTGGAAAACAGTATTTATGTTGAGAAGTCTTAACTTTGAAACTGAAAGCAGAGAAAATTTGACAAATTTTGTTTTAATAGATACTGAAAACAGAAGAAATGAAATCAATACTGGATTAGAAGCTGATCTAGGCCATAAGTGACGTATCATATTTTATACATCCGTTTCCAAACAGAGAAGATTTCCATTTCCTCTTTCATTATACCACGAAAGCCACGTTCTCAGTGTTTACCTGTTGCTTGTTGTTGGGCGTGTAAGGTAGCATTGTCGAGACATGAAACATGATCTCGTAGTCCTTGTAGGAGGTGTACAGGGAGTGAGTGCCTGTGGAATCCGCTGCAGGAAAAACGGCAATACAACATTAGGAGCCATTATAAAATTACTCCTATTCATCTCAACTCTACTTTCTGTGCACAACAGGATGCATTTTCACCACAGCCCAAACAAGCAGACAATAGTGAACTGTAGACTAACGTCAGTCTGTAAGAACTATTGCTCATAGAAAACAATTGATTCATTTATGTATTCTGTATGTGGAACCAAGTCTGCTGTTGTTTGACACTAATAAAAAGGAAAAGAAAAAATATAAAATGTATTGTGAACTAGATGAAATCCTGATTGTGGTTCAAAAGGCTTTATTTTCACAGCTAAAACTAAAGCACAAACTCTGTGGGGGCTCTGTGTGTGTGATTCATCTATGAGTGTATCTGAGAGTTGTTACTTTTGGTGTCCAGCTGGGCTCTGTACTTGGTGAAACCCTTGAGGCGGACCTTCTCCCCCAGCAGATGAAGGAACTCCTCCAGGGCGGGGCCGGCTGTCTCGTTGTTGTACATTTCCTCCTCTGTGCTTTGCCCCGCTCGGCAGTACATCACGCCCACCTTCACCTGAAAACTCAGCTGGACACCAGACACAGGTTCTTTTCTGTAAGACCCCTTCAGAAAAGAGCAGCTTATTGGAAGACACAAAATTCATCCTGGTGATTAATAAACAGTTTTAGATTTTGTTTGTTATTCTCTTACTCCTTGTTCATCCAGTTTCATCAGCTGCTCAGTTACTTTGGGAGTGTTGAGGGCCAGCCGGAGGCAGGACAGATCCAGTTCTGGTAGAAGGTACTCCAGTACATCTTTGACGGGCAGCCCTCGGGTGGTACCATGCTTAGAAGTCGAGGGCACTGCATCCTCCAGCACAGAACCTCGAAGTGTTATCAGCTGAAATTATTGAAATGAAAAGGAAGAACAGATTACAGTGAGAAGTGTAACTCAGGATTGTTTTCTTTTTTTTAGATATGTTTTCAGATGAAAAACACTGACAGCCAAACATGCCTGCACTGGCACAAGAAACAAAAAACAGGTTGCAGAAGTTCTTAAAGTGACACCTGCATTATTTCAACTTTAAAGACAACAATAAAAGAAAACAATTAGTCAAGCCTTTTGGTAAGTACAGTACAAAACTGAATGAAAGAAAGAAAGGTGGGAAGGCTTGTCCAACTGTTCTGTGCACAAAGTGTGCATTGTGCTGATCTCTGGGAGTGAACTCAATCACTCTCCTCTCATAGCAGCTGGAACAGATGGAGACTTTCTCTCCTGCAAGCTGGAGGGTGTGTTGAGCTGCTGTTTACAATGGACCAGTGTTTCTATGTTTGGACAAAGGAGTGGAGGTGTTTAGGTACTTCAAAATAACCTGTGATGTTTAAATCACCTGCAACTACCCTATTTAAACTCACAATTAACTAAAAGCAGTTAGTTTTTAGGTAATCTTGTAAACAGACAGACAGACGGACGGACACGACCAAAAACATAATCTCCTTGGCAAAAGTAACAAAAGTAGGCAAATGCCTCTGCCTTCTAACTGGGAATGCATGTCAAAAAAATGCCATGACCAAAATTTAAAACCAAAGTACCAAAGCTGAGCCCATAAGAGTAGGATCAAACACTGCAACTAAACAAGCTTTTGCCTTAACCTGAGAGGTAAAGCTCTTCACACAGTGGTTTTAAGTAGCTGGCAGGCCTTGCAGGGTGGGGGATAAGCACACTTCCTGAGGTTTCTTCACACATTGCTGATATTTGGGGAGACAGCTGAATAGCTCGGGGGTAGGTTACATAATAAGAAACAAGGTCTGCAGTTTATTTTATCTCAAGTTGAAATTCCTAGTACGACATGCAAACAAAGCTTGGATAAATACAGTAAATCAATCTAACAACCCAAAAGTTTTCTCTAATAATTTCAGTCACATATTAGTAAATATGTATATAAAGCTGTCTGCCTTGTTAAAAAGCGTAGAGTAGGAAAAAAAAAATTAATAGTGTGTTTTAAAGTTCAGGAGGTATGATGGATGAGACGATATATATATCTGACCTCACTGGTTCTAAAGATGAGGCGGTAGTTATACTGTGAGCCATGCTCCTTGTCGTCCTCCAGCTTCTCTCTGCGCAGGCTCACTGCAGATGGACCCAGTGCCTCATCTACTCCAAAGTAGTTCCAGTGGTCTGGATTAAAGAAAATACCACAAAAAAAGAAAAGTCAATTTTTTAACATACTTCTTTAAGCAACAAAGTAATATTTATATTATTTATAATATTTAAATGAATCTTACCTCTAAGGTAGAAAAACTTCCTATAGTAGTAGGCTCCCAGGTCCACGTGCTCCACAATGTATTGTTTGCCCTTTTCGCTGAGTGCGCTAGGTCCCTCCTTAGGTCCCTCGAGAACAGCTACTCCAGCATTGGTGCAGTGCGTGCTCAGAGAGGTTTCATACAAGTTAACTTCCCCAGTCATGGTCCCTGAGCCACTGCTGCCTGCTCCACCACCCACGAGCCCATGATACCCTGCACCGCCTGCTCCCAGCCTGCGCCTCGCCATCCCATCAGCACCAATCTCATTACGGAAGCAGGGACAACTTAGAAGCATTTCGTTGCTCTGTTCATCTCCTGCATCCAAGCTTGGACTGTCTCTCGAACTGAGCTCCTCTTGACTGCCACTAGGGGAGCTGTAAGGCAGGCTGTGGGTGGATGATAAAGTGGAGGTAGCTGAAGCTACAGCAGCAGCCGACGCCCCAGTCGTGGTGTTTTTCCTCTTGCCTGCAGTTTGCCGCAGCTGAATAATTTCGTTGAGGTCAAAAAGAATGCTCTGAACATCGTAGTGTGAAAAACCTTTTTGACAAACCCAAGGTTTTGGAGGGGGGCCTGTATCCTCTGTCCGACTGTCCTCAACATCAGACCCAGTTCTGGGGGAGTCCAGCTCACCTCGTACATTCCTAAGCTTTCGGAATATAGACTCACCCCCTGTTTCTGATTTGGTACGTCTCTTTGGAGGCTTGTCCTTGTCCCTAGGTTTAAGATGTCCATCTGGGACATCTTCCTGAAGCTCCATGAGCCCCTGATTTATCCCAACATTTAGTATGTCCTCTAGTTTTTCAGGAGCAGGGCTACGCTGGTCAACATTGTCCCCTTGATAACCTTTAAGCATTTCAAAGAATCCATCTCCAGATACTCCATGCTGATCTATTGAGGAGGTGCTGCCATATTCACGATGAAGAGGAGACCATTTAGGTGCTGCAGTTGGACCCCAGTCTTCTCCACTGTCTCCACTGCCTTCCATTTCACTTATAGTCATGTCACTATTGCTGCGCTGGCGGATGCGTCTCTGCCGAGGGTTTTTATGTGGAGGACCTCTGTAGTCTCCTGGGGCTAGGTATCGGGTGTCAGGGCTGTAATTGTTAGCCTGGACGTGGGTTCGATTCTTCAGAGTATTGTGGATGTTACGAAGCATTGATGAGTCCTGAGGGCTCAAAACAGAACCTAACTTAATGTGACCTTTACTAGAAGGGGGTACACCACTCCCAGCCTCAGCAGGTGCGTGCCACAGAGACCCTGGCATGTCTTTTCTTGGGGGCCACTCAGCCACCCGAGCCCTAACACCCATTTTAGGCACTCCTGTGCTCACACTGCCATGAAAGTTGTCTGTGCGGGACGGCAAAGCCCCTCCGTTAACTGCCCGGAGGTGGCCAGTGTAAAACTCATTAGTGGCCGGGATTGTACCCCCGACAGAGCACTCCATGGGTGGGCGCTTCAGGCTGGTCATGACACCAGTGCCAAAGGCTAAAGGCACTTAGCAGATGGACATGGTTGCTTCTGGGACTGGATGCTGCTCCCTGACCTCATCAGCAGTTTGATTGTCTGGATCAACAAGTGAAGAGCTTTTCAACACTCAAACTTGCATACTGCTTCGTTAACTCCACCAACACTGCCACTTGACATGTTTCCCACTCCAAACACAGAATCCTGAAAAGAAATTTGAAACCTGTTAGCAGCAATACTCCCAAGACTAATAATTAACCATAAGTGCATTTGTGTGGTGGCTCACAAAGCCTTCCTTGCGATGAATAAGACTGGAAACAAGTAAAACCAAGCTGAAATTTAATCTTGGAGTGGAAAACAACTTCACAATTGAATTGTAAAGCTGTAAAGTTCCTCCTAATCAAAACTACATTTAGGGTATAAATTTGATTTTACTTACAGTGTAATTTTAAAATACTAGATCAAAGTGTCAATTGTTAAACCAACAGAAAATCTTTGTATATTTTTTCTGAGAAAGAATGTCCTTAAACCTAAGGGCAGAATTAGAATTGGGAGGAAGTATAGAAACCAAGATCTAAAAAAAATAATAATTTCAGTATTCCAAATTAAATCTGATGTCTAGACACACTGGTTTGAGGCTTGTGCTCTCTGATCTCTTTTTGATTTGTAATGCTAAATGGCAGTTTATTTTAAAGATCAAACATGGTAACCTGCACATCAGAAAGCAAACAGGCCTTTAAAAGTCATCTGAAAATGCCCGATGAGTCTTTGCTAGAGAAATTGGGCCAATTTGGCAGCGATACACAGAGGGAGATTAAGCCGCTTCTCTCACTTGGCCCTGCCAGGTTGTGCCTGTGATCACATTAGCCACCAGCCTTGAGTGCTCTGTGACAGCCAGCAGCACAGCCACCTTCACACTGCATCAAAAACATCAGGACCAACTGTATGTTCAGACCCTTTTAGCTAAAGAAGATTCAGATCTCCTTTAAAAATACAGAAGTAATAAAATGAACGTTTCTCTGTTTAAAAACATGTATGAGAAGGATGCAGAGTGTCATGCAGCATTGCCATTATGGTACAAACATTTGAAAGATGGGTCAAATGCTTCCAAGATAGCACAGTTTGTTTGATCTAACAGCATCAATTTGCAAGTCAAGTCTCAAGTACTCCTACACTTACATGAGGGCAAGGGTAAAAATCTCAAGGCTCTGCAATGCAGCTGATTCAGTTTTCAGAAATACCTCAGGCAAACTATCCCCAGTCAGTCAAAACCAAATGGTACTGACTGACAAGAAAACTCAAAACTAGTTCAATTTCAGTCAGCAAATGCTAAAACAAGCATTTGTTTGCATCAAAAGTGCAATGTTTCAATTTTAAAACCACAACTATGAAAAGTAGGCTTCACAAATATGTAATAAATTGTAAAAAAAAAAAAAAAAGTGGAGGAAGATACCCATACAATAATAAAGTAAACTTTTGTAAAAACAAAAAACAGGGTTGGTTATTTTCAAATATACACCCAGGATGCAACAGCTTTAGGGCTAGACCTTCCACTGTTATAAAATTTTACCTACCCATTAACTATTATAGAAATAAAAACTAAAATTGTAACTTCATTACTGCTTATTGTATTTTATTCCACTATTAGATCAACTGTGCATCAACATGATGAGATAGTCATGATGAGACAATTACTAAATAATTGTGATAGACTGGTTTATTTATTTTTACACAACATGAGCCCTAATTTACAAGCCACTGAGATGTCCCCGTCCCATCTTTAACATGTAGTCCTTTTTACCAATAAATATCTGCAGAAACAGGTCCAGACCTTCTCTTCAGTATTCTGTGCACACATGCAGTAAATGGCACAAGAGACGGGCCCTCACGTCTAGACATTTAATGAAGGGGCATCTGATAGACAGCACAGAAGGCGGGCCAAAAAAATACATTGTGGAAATTAGAGTATTTTTCCCCTTTTTCCAGCAAAGACAAAACATCAGCAAACGTGAGATTAGGCCCAATAACGATTTTCTGTTCTTGTTGTTGATAACAGTCACTTCTTGTATTTGTACCCATCTGGAAATTTAAAAAGTGAATGGAAAAAGACAAAAACAGGCCAGAAGAAGAGAGCATCAAGCAACAACTGTGATCAGAGCACATCTGAATTCTTCTTTAGTGTTATCTGCAGAATTTACTAATGTCTATCTGAGTCTACCTCAAGATTTCCTACTGTAGGGTTACCCGGGTAAACTTAAAGTTAGTGATGTGCATATTTATGTTCTGACATACAACCCTTTAGAAAATGCCTAGAAAGATTTTGAGTTTTATCATGTGTAAAAAACAAACTTTATGGATAATCCATTAACAAAAAAAAAACAAAGGAAGTTTGATCACAACTACTAACTACAGTATTTTTCATACGTCACACCAGAAGGATTCCCTTTTTTGTACTACACGTTGAAATTGATTGAAGCTCACTCTTTACAGCCTGGCATTAGAATAACTGTCTGGAGCAGATAACTAAAAATCTAATGATTTAGAATAATATTAATGTCTTCCTAACACCCTTCCTATCTAGGTGAGATGATACTGGGGGAATGTAAATTAAAAAGCAGGTCTATTCCCAAAGCGTTGGGCCTCATTCCCTAATGCAGTCGTCCACAGGGAGAAACTGACAAACAAAACCAACACATTAGACATGTCCTCACACAGAGACACACATGTACGTCCTACAAGGCAGGTCTTTAATCTGCAAGCTGCTGAGTAGGCGGGCTGGCTTTACAGTTCTGCTAGATTAAATGGTAAAACATCCACATTTATGTTCCAGCTTTTAACCATCTTTAGGTCCAACAAATCACTTTACAATGTGCTTTTCTCTCACCCACTGACACAAATAAACATGCTGCCCTTTTTATGTTTTTGCACACTATACACAGCGTTTTTTTTCTGTGCATCACATAAAAAATGAGCAGGAACAATTTGGGGTTCAGTGTCTTGCTCAAAGATACATGTGGAGGCAGCTGCAAGGAAGTGCATTTTGTGTAATTTTTTGTGAAACAGACTGAAAACAACAAAATTGACAGAAAGATGAGAACTACAGATCTGCAACTCATCGATCTTGTTTCAACCCATTCTGTCAACATTTCAGTTTAAAAAAATTGTTTCTTTATAGGCTGGTAAAACATGTCCAGACATTTTAAACCTGCTGACTGAATGCATTTTTAATTCGTATAATTGGTGCTTTGACCGCTCAGATGAGACGGTAGTCAGCAGATGTAGGGTTGGTGATGTTATGGCACACCTGGTTCAAGGGATGAGATGTGAATTACTGTAAGCGAAACATGTCTCTGTCTGTGTGTGTTACTGAGCTGGCCTCCCAGGATTTTATGACATTACATACAAACATATTATATGGAATTAAAGGAGGAAAAAAAAACAGAAGTTACACAGCTGGACAGATGAGTCACATCATGAATCAGAAATATGAACACCCTCCGCAACTTTATTAATCATCAAAGCCAAGCTTAAGTGAGAGGTTTTTAAAACCAGGGTCCCACGGTGGGACGTCCTGTTTGCTGAGCTGGTTTGGGTACTTGTCCCTTAAATAAAGGACAACATGCTGCAGCTGAAAGAGTCTTCATCATTGGTTTTTAAAACTCAATGAAGTTTCCCAGCACACAGGGCAAGTGTTACCAAAGCCGCAAAAAAAGATCCAACGGATTGCCCTACAAGATTGTAATTACTGCGGGCTTGAATGGGATAAGGGGCTGTTTGCCTGACACCATTGGCTTTCAAACAGGCACCCTACCATTTAGTCCACTGGCTCTCGCTGTCTCCTAATCATCTCCTGCTCTGAGGGCTGACTGGGCCATTGGACAGCAGGCACAAAGGTCCCTCTGTGCTGGCTTGGGCAAAACTGGGGCCCCATTCCAATACACTGAAGTCTTTGAAAATTGCCTGGCATGAGAACATCACTTTGGCCGTGTAAATGAGGCTTGTTGGGGAAACCAGATGAATTAAAAGCTTGCTGAGGTGAAGAGCAATGCCTGAACCAGATGAAGTTTAAGGAACCCAAAATTCAAAACATAAGAGGATGCAGCAACCAGAGGAAATGGAAAAAAGAAGGAGTCATCTGGGCAGAAAAATGACTAATACCAAATCAGCTGGCTGTTCTGTGGTTGTTGCAACACAACAACTACTAGATGACTGAAATTTGGAGTAAAAACAAGAAATTTAGCGACTCCCACACAAATAGTTTGCCGTCATAGAGGGAGTGCTGATGAGTGGGGGAGGTAAACTGAGGTCTCAGCACATTCAGAGGTACTGCCCCACCATGAAAACCCATAAGCGTAGCAGTCTGTCTCACTCGTTTTATGTCTGCTCGCTCTTCTGGTTCGTCTATGTAGCTGAGCACCATGCACAAACCTGCCCGTATGATTGAGAAAACTTGAGAACCTAGCACCTTGAGGGAAAAACAGGCAGGCATGTTGGCAGACAAACGACATAAGCGCAATCCAACCGCGAGCTGAGATCCTGGAATTTCACCAATTTCAGTGCAGGAAGTGATGAATGCCTGTTTGAACGGAGAAGAGAAGTAAGGCAAGTTTGGGCAGATAGTAAGAGAGAAGTGCAAGACTGACTGCCCCAAACAATATTTGGTTATAAAACACTCTTTAAAGTGTTTTATATTAGCACAGCTTAACTGAGAGTTTTCATCAATCCATGACTAGCTGTGGATAAAGTCAATGCAGTGAGATAAGAGCTGGACAGATGAAGAGTTCAACTAAGTACACAAGCAATGCAAAATGTAGCTGGAACAATTCAATAAACTGTGGCAGTGTGCGGATGTTCTTTGTGGCCATTGTCCTGGGATGCACTGCTGCTGCTCTGCCCTAACTCTGGGCCTCTCACTATCACTGCAGCACAGCTCAGTAAGCAGTGGGCAGGAGCTAACCACTGGCAAAGTGGATTTCACTCACAGCTTTACACAAGAAGACAGTTCTGGATGACTGCCAGAATATATTCATTGCCATCATATCCAGCAGGGTGTCCTCGATCCTTTGCCTCCTTTTATCTAGACAGCGCTCTGCCAGGGTTTCACGTGGGAGAGACAGCAGAATAAATAAATATTTGAAACACTTGACATAATTTGTAGTCAGTGATGGTAAACCTACTAAACTATTTGTAATTATTTGGGTGGGTTGCAAGTTTGACAATGAAGGCCTTTGTCCAAGGCACAGAAAGACAATTACTATAAATTACGCTAAAAAACAAAAAAGCTAACTGCACAGCTAACATCTTAGGTGGTCTCCTTACTCAGACAGAAGAAATACTACTTCGTCCTTTCTAATGAATGATGACAAGCTGGTACAACAAAGAGATGGTGAAAGTCTGTGATCATAAACAAGATTAGAGCAAATCTGATTCATTCCAAAAGTGAAATGTGAGCATCAGCATCCTGAATAGGTCTTTTTTACAACTCTGGGCTCTGTGATTTCAAGAACCAACACTGAGCCCAGGTTGCTTTCTCCATGTTATAGATGACTTGTCAGATTTAGTTAGTCTCTCATCAGCTTCTAGAAATCAAGGTTATGGAAAACATCAGAGAAGAAGTGTTCTCCTGCCTGCAGAGGAATGTAAAAAATTCAAATGAGGTGGCTGCCGAACTGCTGAACGGCACCAGTTGGTAGCTGAGGTTTAAAAGTGGAAGTCTGCTTTAGGCTGCACTTTCCCCGCTCGCTACCCCCCTCTACCCGACTGCACCTCTTAGACTCCATTAGAGACAGTGAGATAATGCTGCGCATAGACAGGTACATGCTGAGACAAACCCCCCCTGACAGATAGTCATACAAGACAAAGTCCAGAGGACCAAATTTTACAGCGCGAGGTCGACAGAGCACAGTTGGCTTGGCTCATGAAAACATTCCCTTCAAACTGATGAGTTAACCTTTTTGAAACCAAATCAGTGAGCTTAATCAAAAACAGCTATGTCTATTTTACTTGTTGTGATGGCATTTTCAGAAACCTTGTGTAAAAAAAAAAGTCTTTTAATGTTTGACATGAGAGTTGTGGTCTCTGCATTTTAATCAAGGTTGTCTAAACCTACACAAGATTATATTACACCATTACAAGTTTTCCTCTCAAATATGAAACTTAACACACAAGGTTTTGAGAAGGACGGTTTTCCAAAAGGCTTCTTTTCGGGAGCTTAAAACTTACTTTTACATCTGAATGACAGGGCAAAACCACATAAAAATTCATTTCAAGGGAGAACCAGAAACATTTGGAAGTAATAAATTAGGCATCTGTATTAACTTTGTGATTGGTTTTTATAGTCCAAGGAATTTCTTCGCTGCTCTTTTTTTTGCAGAGGAAAACAAAAACAGAAGCCCTGCAGATGCTAGCTTGACAATGACAAAAAAAAAAATCATCCGGTTGCTAAAGTCTTTACTTTTATTTATGGAATGTATTTAGCTGTATCTTATCCAACCCCACATGCAGTAAATTTAAGCTATTGCTCAATTAGGCAACATCTCCGGTGTCCGGCGATGTTATCAGGGATTTGTCACGTGACAGGCATTTTCAAACATGTCAGTACGATGGGGATTGTTGCTGAAAACATTCTCAAACACTTGTCTGGACAGAGATAAGTTTTGTTTTGAAATTCCATTTTAAAATGAAAAACAAAGCCATGTGCGCGTGTTTCTTTTTTTTCCCCCGTTTCAGTCTCTGAACTGGGAAAAAGTGCATTCGAACAAAGTGGTGCAGTGATAGTGTTTGAATTAAGTTCACAAAAAGGTTCCCTATTATTTACTCTACTGACAAACTGCAGCCAGCGCTGCTATGTGGGATTGTGCAAGAGAGGGGGGGCTAAACATTAACTCTCCGTCTGACTGCTTATGAAGGTCTTTGGAGTCACCGCAGCTACTCAAATAGCAGCTCGTTGCTTTCCTTCCTATTAGTAACTTCTGCTTAGAGCTGCAGTTTATAATGAACTACAGGTCCATGTGCAGATTATCTGTGATCAGAAATTAACTTGTTACAGCATGCTGGTACAGATTAAACCTGCAGGCTGATTGTTACCAAGTTCAGCATTCAATAGTCCTAATGGGTTTCGTTGTGCATGCGTGGGGCTATAAAGATACAATTTTCATTCAAGAGACATACTGTCAAAAGCTGACAATAAAGCTCAAAGGTCAACCTGTCAGCTGCAACTCTAACAAGAGTCTCGCCTGCTGATACCTAATAGTCACAATCACTATCATTTTTGGTGCTGATACTGAAAATCAACTCCAAAAGCCTCTCAAGGTCATACTTTAACTAATTTTTTTCCCAGAGTATTCTTTTTCCAAGCGAACAAGATCATTGACTTATATGGGAAAGTTCCCCAGCGGTAAAGTAATCTCGTGGCTCTCGAAGTGCTCTTTTCTTCTCTTTACACTTTCATTATCGGCCATAAAAAGTGGTTAAAGGGTGAGTTCTACTTTTATTTCACATACATCACACAAAAACAAACAACGGACACATCAGAATTAAAAAAAAAAGAAAAAATAAGAGAAGACATCAAACTAAGTATGTGTTAAGATAGTAATCCCATTTACACCTAGAGGTTTTACTGGTTTTACTAAAATTTGTTTAATTTTGTAAGACCAGCATTTAGGATGCCTTCTTCCATAACTCACAGAGGTCTCTGAAATTAAAATAAACAAATCTTGGTAGCAGAGACAGCACATTTTCACTACTGAAGTTTTATATCTCCTTTTGTTTTGTACGGCAGTAAAACACAATCATTATTTGTGGCTGCTCACGTTTTGTCTTGTTGAACTTTGTGAGAACATTTCCTTGCAGGGTGCCTTGTTAAACAGCACCATAAGGAATGAGGCATCGAGGCGTTTCCTTCAGTTTCCCTACAAAAATCCCCCCCCCCTCTTAATATCTGAAAAGCAGTAAACCGATTTGTTACCAAACAAACACTCTCAGCTCAACGTGGGGTTGGCAGAAGTTCTCAAGTGTAAGTGTCAGGATGAGGCAGTTTCCTTCAGTTAGGGATTAAAATAGAAGGATGGGAGAGTAGCAGCTGTATAATTAACGGTATCGAAGTAAAGAGGAGGCTTGAGTGAATAGTTTGTGTGCTTGCTGCCTATAATTCAGCCTCTCCACATCGGGGGGGATGGACTCAGCCGGGGGGGGGGGCCGGCAAACACTTCCAAGCCTGCTATTACTTCATTCTCAGATCACAGGCAAAACAAATCAGAATAAGCCAACAGTGTTGCTCGTCTGTCTCGTGAATTTAGTTTGAATCGATTGATTGCTCAGATACACCAAGGGTCCGCAACCTTTTCAGTCCAAGGAGCCATGTTGGCCATCTGCCATTAAATACAATCTGTCCAGTGCCACAAAACCTAGTTGAGGTTGGAAACAAAAACAACTTATTAAGTGTTATATCTTTTTGAAAAAGGTTTGTTAGAACAAAGAAAAAAAAAAACTCTTACAAAGAAATATTAAATATTTTCTTGTGATTGGCCCCTTAAACAAAATGTAAACACTGATCTATGCATGTTTATGTGAGTCATTTTTATAATTGTGGAAAATTAATGATACAAATGCCATACTTCTAAATAAAAAGGTATATTCTGGCATTCTAATAAATCGTTAGAGTGACGCAGAAACTTCCTTTAAATGTGTTAAAAGTGCTTCATTTTCCGGTGGATTTCAGAAAAAAAAAAAAACATACTTTGTACCTGAAAATTGGATTAATGGAGAAACTGACAGGCTAATAACAAGCTACTTGATTGAGCCAATCAATCCGTTATCCTTCTTGTATTATTAGTGTCATTCTGTCACTGGCATTTCATTCACATTTTTGCATAATTTTAGACAGAAAAACTGCTAAAATTAGCTTCTCTTATCATAGTTATAGACACCAATATTTATCTTCATGTTAGTTTTAATCAAAGCTACTCAGAGCCACTGCAGAGGAACCAAAGAGCCACATGTGGCCCCAGAGCCAGAAGTTGAAGACCCCTGCACTTAACCGATTCCACATCAGCTGTAACAGAGATGTGGAATAAACAGAGGAGGTCATCTGGGCTAAAAATCAAAATGGTAATTAGACCTTATAGAGAGGTTTCAGTGTGTTGCACAGACTGCCACAGGCACCCAGCGAGCACACAGACTGCATCCCAGCAGAGAGCCATCACTCTGTGTACATGTTTGCCCACATGAGTGAGTGCTGCTGGCTCAGCACAAGTCATATCTGGGAACAAACCAGTAGAGTCATTTACTCCTATGGCCCCATTATTCCTACCAGAAACAAACTAATCAATCAACTGGTGACCGCGATTGGAGATTTAGTTTAATCAGCCGTGACTGGAGGCCAGCTGAATCAGATATACAATATCTGATTCTTTATCAGACACGAGAGCCAGAATGCTGTTCATGCGCATAATAACATAAGCCATTTTTACACATGAGCACTGACTTATTTTTGTAAAATATGCAGGCAGTTCAATTTGGTTTATCTCCCCTCACCAGAAAGAGGAGATGATACAAGTAGTATGATGTGAAAAATTGCTGTGTTTTGCTTTGTTTACAGCACTGAGAACAGCAGATGAGGCTCTTTTAGGAATGTTCTGTTGATATCAGTACTACAGTACATGTAAATATACGCATGTATCCACAGCAAAGCAATATGCAGGTCAGCAGAACAAAAGGAATGAAGAGGCAACTTGGCCCAGCTCACAAAAAAGGCTCAGTCTCTATAAAACATCTGGAAGATTACCTTCATATACTTTTACTTTGAAGTGTTCACATTATTTTACTAAAACAGTTTTAACCATTCCATCTCCAAACAAAATCCAATCTTCTTCAAGTCTTTAACTTGCATTTGGACAAACATTTACAGTATAAAACAACAAAATTTTGCATTTAAGAGCAAGACTGCATCTGCCTAGGATGTAAATGTGAGTCCAGGATGAAGACCGGGTCAAGAGAAATCATTTATGTCTCCTTGTTGGACTGTGTTTGAGCAGCAAGGTCGATCGACGGCAGGCTGACGGATTCTCAGGCGGACGTGTCGATATGACAGATGCCTGTGATGTTTGGAAGTCATCCACTGGTCTCTCTGCTCACATTCTCTGCCTGATTACACAGGTAGCAAACAAGCCAATCACAGATGGCTACGAAGAAAGAATCCTAATCAGCCTTTCCACACCACAACAAAAGTAAAGAAGGGAACAAAAAAAGAATCAGGTGAGTGGTAAGCAAAAATGTAACTCAGATGAACATTTCTTTTTGTTATACGAACAGAAGATAAACTGATTCCTAAAAAGTCTTAAGATGAACTATCCTTGCATGTCATTTTTAGAATATAATTTTAGACAAAAAAAGTGCTTCATGTGAGGTTTGGACAATGCAAATCAGATGAAATTCACTAATACCAATCAAGCAGAATGTAAGCATCACCAGGTAACCGTTTCCTCAGTTTATTATGTGAGATAGAAAAGCTGTTAACAGGAATTAGAGATCATGATGAGCTACGGAAAGAAGAAAACCTCCGGAGTGAAATTTACAATCGCTGGAAAGGCGATCAAAATGCTTAAATGTAGGATGCCTTTAGGAAGATTTAGCTGTCATGAGAGAATTACGATCTGCTCCGGTGTCTGCTTCACACCTGCCTTTACCTGCAAAAACAGTCTATGTTCTGTCAGATAAAACCTGGCCTCGATTTAGGATGAACGAGACATGAGAAAATACACACCTAAACAAGCATGTGTTACGAGGAACATTTCTCTGAAAGACGACAGAACATATTTAAAAATTAGTAATAAATTTAAAGTTTGCTCTTTTGTTATAAGCTTAAGATTTGATCACTTATACAACAAAATGATCCTAAACACACCAAGAAACATCAAGAGGTACAACTTACATGATTTATAGTTTTCCTTTGAGCTAAATATCATCATAAATCTTCACAGACCTAAAATAAGACCATCCAAAATGTCAGACACAACTGGAAGTTGTTTTTTTTTTACAGTTAGAAGAGGTGAAAATCATCCAAACAAAGACTGAAGGACCCCTACTGCAACAAAAAGGTTTTTTAAATAAAAAATGTAACATGGGTCAAAATTGTGGCATATTATCCTCAATTTACCCTCAATTACTTGTCTTTAGAAAATAATTTTACTCACAAAATTGAAGAAATTATCTCTAACTTTAGGCCTTTTAGAAATCAAGTCATTTCTTTTACTTGCGAATCAAAATACTTGCAACAAACTTCAGCAAGATGTTGCTTAAATACGCTCTCATAAACAAAACCTTAAGATCAGAAAAAAAAGTCTTGACAGGAAAAAACAGAATGAAATGTTATAATTAGTAGGAATGGGAGCTGAACTTGTTTGTCATTTTTACAGGGCTGTGGCCCGTTGATGTTTTGGATGTTGGGGTGGTTTGATCAATCGGTTTGGGAAAGACTGAGATGCTGCTAAGCCAACAGAAGTAACATGAGCTCCACCGCAGCAGCAGCTCTGACCACAGGCTGTTTAAACGCTCCACAGAGGACGTAATCAGATCCGTCAGAAGTTGCTCTGCACATCCTTTGAAGATCATTTTCATCAGTCAAACTGATCTTCTGATCGATCGGCATCTGCTTAGCCCACAAGTACGCACATATCTCTGCAGCAATCAAGATAAAGCACATAAATTCATTACTGATGGATGACGGAATGGGTTTTAAATGCACAGGTCGCCACAAGCTAGCATATAACAGAGGGGGCATTAAAGTGCCACATGGGAAAAAAAGAAGATCCTAGCAGTGAAACACAGCCAGCCATCTTGGAATGCCAGAGTCGGGGTGAAAGCTTGATTTATATCTCCTCACCCTTGCCAAATACTTCTTCTACAGCCGCCAGACATTCACTGTATGCCCAGTGAACATGTTGGACATGCACATTTAAGCTTGCAAAGAGGAGGGAAGAAGAAAAGGTTCTTGCCAGGTAAGCACTTTAGCAACACAAGAGGGAAGGACACAAAGGAAGGCCAGCTTATTATTATCCAGGCAGAAAAACCTCAGGGGAATCCGTCATGTCTCTGGAGGGTGGCTGTGCTGTCCCCTGCAGCTCACAGGAAGGACCAATTTCCAAACTGAGAAGTCATTTGAAAGCTCAGGTGAGCCGTAACAATCAGCAGCGTTTGTGAGAAATGACAGGAAGCTTCTAATTCGCCGTTCTCCAGCTGGGAAGCCTTGATGAGGACCCAGAATCTAACAAAAGCGTTGCAAAGTTACACACATAAAGAGTTTCCGGGCATTGATTTTGGAACATGTCCAGAGCGTAGCAGAGTGCACTTCCAGTCCAATTATAAACAGTCAGGTCGCAGAGTTAATCAATTCATACAAAGTCATTTGGACTGTGATAAGTCACCCGGTGTTGCATAACAGCGGAGCCTTCCTAAATCACAGCAACCATAGCGTAAACCTGCGCAGCGTGTTGCTGCTGGTTCGTGCAGCATTCCAAACCAGCCCTGCAACTGTGGTTTATCATGCTTTCAAGCCAATTCCATGCAAACCACGCTGCACTTCAAGCAGCCACTGCAGCACTTTACAGTTGTACTTTAAAAACACTACAAAAGCCAATAATACTGCAGGAAGATGGAAACTAACAATACCAATTGTGTTGTTAACCGTTCTGTTTTGTACCTTGGTTCATGGATTGAGACAACCAAACAGCACTTAGAGCATGCTTGCTAAGGCTGCCGAGAATAGCTGGCATAGCAGGCAAAATTGATTATGATAATCTGTTGACAAATTATTTTTATGACTTTATCTTTCAACTTCTAAAGCAACTATTTTAGCTCCACACTGCCTACAGCTGTTGAGTTGCGGTCTGTTCCGCCTGAGCTGCAGTTTCAAACAGTCGTGGCAAAAAAAAAGCAGGATCCGCTCTGCGACAGTGTCAATCCGAACGAGTTATAAAAAGTTTTGGAAGGCTGAAGGGGTCTAAAGTATGGGGAGTACTTCAAGCGAGCTGACAACAAAAGAAACATTTGTATGCTCTCTGCAAAGTTTTCTTGACTTTCCACGTCTGAAGTTCTGCAAGTTTGTTTTTGAGATGCTAAATGCACTCTGTGAAGTTAGAGAGGTTGTCTGTCTGCTGCATTTTCAGGAGAAAGGGCATTTAAAGACACTTTTAGACTAAAACCTGGGCCTATATTCAACCGATTAACATACCGGTGTTGTGTTGAGTTGTGTTCCCCCACCAGCTTCGCTGTTTTCTTTTTAATCTTTGTTGTTTTAAGCAACCACACTTTAAGCAAAATTCTAAAAGAAAAGATTGTTATCTCCTTTTTGTCCATTTTGCTGTCTGTTGTAGCAAGAGAAACACATCTTGATGGCTGGAAATCCAGTTTACTTAGGTGGTGAAACTGATCTTATTCGGGGAACACAACTTGACACAACACCTGTGTTTGTTAATGTTCCCGTTCTGACCACAGGTAGTTGTTTAGATATTGTTAAATGAATAGCATTTAGGTCAGACAAGTTCATGTATAATGCTATGTAAACACAAGCACAAAGTCAACTCACCTCCTCCTAGTAACAGTGATGATAACAGCTAAGCTAGTTCTGTAGAAATTTACCAATAAATGACTAAAATGCTTAAAAGAGTCAGAGGTATAAGCTCTGGTTTGACCTTCAGTGCTGATAGTTGAGTCCTATGTGGTCTTTGGTTTCAGCTGAGCTGCTTGTGTCGGAAAACTAGACTCTGTATCCAGGAATAAGTCAATGAAACACACAGGAAACAGGCAGAGAAAAGAGGAAAGGCTGGGATGGCAGCCATGTTTGTTATGATCCGGATCTATCTGCACTTTGCACCTGAAACAACAGAAAAAAAAAGACTACAGTGCAGCTTTTCAGGCAGCACACTGTATTGTTACATGTGGTATAGATTAATTGACCAAAAAATAGGAGGGTATTTGTTGCTCAAAACAACGCGTGAGGGAATAGAGGGATATTCAGCATGAAAACTGAGTGGGACATTTTCCTGCAAGCTTCACTCAGTCAACCTGAAACTTGTATTTGTTTATAAAGTCATTTGAATCTTGCAGAGTTCGCCTCAAAGCGGTCTGAGTTGTCCCTCTGAGCTTTACCGAGAGCAAAGCAGGAATTCACAGGCTGGAAATGAATTCCTTCATTCCAAAGCAAAGGATGTGGAATTTCTGGAGCAATCTAAAGGGTTATTCTAGTTTTAAAGCAGGGAAGCCAGCAATCTACAACAAGAATGCTTTCACTGTGCTCCTGGAGCTAAGATCCTAATAGTACTGGAAAGAAGCTCACAGATTGTGTTGTTGTGTCGGCATTCCAGCTTTGCTACATGAGGCAGAGCAAGAGCAAAAGCAGCTCCTAAAAGTAAGAAAACATTGGTACACAGGAAGAGGAATGAGGACTAACTGAACAGACCTGTCTACGCATCCAAAACTGTGCTCAGATCAGACATAAACAAAACCCCCGTGCATTCATTTCTGTTTCTCAGAAACTCTTTTTCTTTCTGCTCCTCTCTCGCTCTCTCCCTTTCCTTTTCTTTTTTTTTGTATGTGGAATTATTTTCCGAAGCTGCCCACCCGTGCTCTGCGTGAGGCGTGGGCTTGCAGCTCTCCCTGATGTTTTGATTCCTCTCCGAGCCGGGTTCTGTAATCCCTTCCAGAGAAAGCGCTCAGGCCGAGACGGGAGACGGCGAAGCAACTGGCAGACATATCGAGACGGCAGCGAGCGCGTCATCAGCGTGTGGCAGCGGAGGTAGCCCACAGCAACACATCATCATCATCATCACAACCCCGGATTTTGTTATGGAACACCCCCCTCCTTTTCTCACTGTCATTTCCATTTAAAAAAGTGGTTGTTTGCTATTATTCTCAATTACTTTTTCATCTCTGTTTTCTGATCTCTATTCCACGCACTATTTTCAGCCTGTGTGAGGTTTGATGGGAGCAGAGGAGGGGAATTACTCAGCGTCTGATCTCAGCCTGACTGTGGGTTTTGGTTTAGGTTTGAGAGCTGCAATGACGGAAACCAGACACAGAGATTGTTTTAGTCCGTGAACACATAAGTACGAGACCACCAAATGGAGACCAGGCCGTCAGCCGGGAACCGATCACAGGAAATTGTGTCTGCACCTGTCCCACTGGTTAAATCCCAATCTCCCGCACAGATAATGACAGGGTTCGAACTGCTGGTGAATTGGGGGTTGAGATTTCCAAAACTTTCTCTCAGGTGGGGGATTTTTCTTTGTCAGCAGAGCAATGAAAAGGGATTACATCATCGCTATTGTCGCCCCTGAGCAGTCAGCCGGCGTACAGTCAGCCAGCCGACCCAGACAAAAAGAACATTCCAACAGTTTAACCAGCAGGAAACGTAGACCCATAGTCACACCACATTACGGTCAAACTCATCAGCCCAATCCGTCACCAGCAAAAAGATGCTCATGCTAAAATACACCCACCACAGGCTACATAATCACCAAGTCATTTGACCTCTGACTACAGGATGACTATGATCAAACGCATCACCCATGGAGCTGATTGCAGTTCCTCTTTTATTTATTTATTTTTTATTAAAGTAAAGCTGCATACATCCAAGTCGTTACTCAATTTTGGGTCAAAACTTAGCCATTTGTGACTCATCTTCCTGTCTGTCACAATGTGTGAAGAAACGATCCCGTCTCTGACTAAAGATTACACCTAAACATCGAGGGGTCACATCCCAGCGTCTGTTTAATCGCTCTTCAAATGCATCACTATAGTACTGAGCAGGAGAGGGAAAAAGGTCACAAGATTCGCACCGACCGGTCGGGTCGGGCTGCACTTTCTCACTAATGCAATATTAAAGTTTTTGAAAAGAAGATGAAGTAGCATATTCTTACAAAAAGAGCACAGCCTATAACTATCCGAAGCGCTGAATCCTTAAAGATGGGGCATTTTAAATTAGAGAAGCAATAAATAATAATAATCTCATTATGCTATAAAACATAAACAGTTCATCTAAGCAGCTGCAGCCAACACATTCCTTAGTGGCAAATTATAAAGCAGCACAAAGCTCCTCTTGTTGTTTCCTTTTATCTTTGTTCAAGCAATTCCCTTCAAGTCGATACACAGGAGACAATAGAAAAATAAGCTTAACTTAGCAACAGGAAATGTCCTTATGTGAATATGTACACCACACAAACTTCACTACAAAGGGGAACGATAGAAAGTGTTGTGAAATTAGAAAAAAAAATGATAAAAGAAACACAATCCTTCGGTAATACATCGGAGTGTGGACTATTTGTACTGATGAGAAACACGGGGGGTGGTATTTCTGTCCCCCGAAGGTGCAAAATTTGCTTTAAGATCCCCGTGGACGGATCTTTTCATCTCGTCCTTACTCAAATTAGTCCCAAGCCCCCAGTAGATAAGCCATTTTAGGCCCATGCAGCAACAGAGGGGGCATTCTTTCCCTCGACATAATAAAGCTGCTGCATTTGCGTTACATTTATCCTCTGCAAGGAATCCCATCCGAAGTAAGGAGCAGTCTGGTGGAAGATTAGACTCAGCAGTAAAGGTGGCAGCGGAGCTGTGATCAGTCATGCCCACCACTGCAGGTCAGCTAAGCCTATGGAGAATGCTAAAAATCCTTGATCCTGGCCCACAGCTAAACTCTGAGGCTTCCTGTATTTTCTTTTTTTTTTACATGGGGGAAGCCAAGCTGGCCAAAAAGCACTCTAATTATATTTGTGTATGTGCTGAGGGGGTTTGTAAACACAACGATAACCCTAACTGGCCCTGCAGCGCCTCACCTTTTCTGTTTTTTCCAGTTATGAAAAGGGCAATGTTTATCACCCGCCGCCAAAAAGGCAACAATGTTTTTACTCGTGTCTGTGTGTGTGTGGGTTCATTTTTCTGTACCGTTAGCAAAAAATCTCATGAACCGCTCATGGGATTTTAATGAAGTTTCAGAAAGTAATTATTGGCTGTACATCTGTAACTGATTTACTTCTGGAGTCAACTTGGTTCAAAATGGCTGCAACAGGAAAGCAATCTTGGCAAACACAAAAATAAGGCCATACCTCGATCAGTTTTACAGCTACTGAGCTGAAACTTGCTGTGGTAGTAGCTGAGGCTGAGCCCCAACTTGTAATCTGAGCGCTAACTGATCGCACCAAATCTGTGCTTAAAACATTGCCTGCCTTTTCTGTCAGCAAAATATCTTGGGAACCGGCGGATATATTTCAACGAGACTTTCAGGAAGTAATCACGAGCTTGACATCTACAACTGGTTAACTTGTACACTCAGTCAGTCCAACTCAAGATGGCCACCACAGCCAGCTGACTTTAGAAACCACAAAAAAATGGCTACAAATCACAATTTCACAGATATTGTGCTAAAACTTGGTGTGGTAGTAGCTGAGCATCACCCTCAATGCATACTTTGAGCGCAAAATCTTTGCTTAAAACCTTGGTGTTGACTTTTGGAGTCAACCTTGTTTGTCTGTTAGCAAAATATCTCATAAACCCCTGGCCAGATTTCAATGAAACT
Source organism: Kryptolebias marmoratus (assembly GCF_001649575.2). Taxonomy (NCBI): domain Eukaryota; kingdom Metazoa; phylum Chordata; class Actinopteri; order Cyprinodontiformes; family Rivulidae; genus Kryptolebias; species Kryptolebias marmoratus. Next base: position 14,543,770 of record NC_051439.1, read on the forward strand.
CTCAGAAAGTAACCATTGGGTGAACATCTACAATCAGTTAACCAGCACAGCTAATGGAGCTTAGCCTGCACAAAAATGGCTTTACATCAGGGAACTTTACAGATATTGAGCTAAAATTTGGCACGGCTGTGGCTTACACACACTCTTAACTGTTTAACAGATTTTAACATAATGCTATTTTCAAGTTTTGACCTAAACAGCTATAAGTCTGTCATGTCTCAACACAAGATAGTTTAAAACTCAACAAATGGGAAATAATCAAATCAAGACATGTAACGTGATGTTTTGGTGTGTAGAAGCAGGTTGGACAGATGTTGGAGATCACCAGGAGCTTCTCTCGTGGCTCATTTTCCGATGGTGACATCCATTTATTTGCATACATTTTGTATTTTACGCACGATGCCACCTGTGAAACACCTCACCACATCATCATCATCATCATCATCAGCGCAGAGGGGGGGGGAGGAAATGTCCTTGACTCGTTCACGGCGGGGTTTGGACATATTGACACTTTACCTCCATTAAGAAAAAAAAACAAATAACAAAAAACCAAAACAAAGCCGCTGGCAGTGATTCATCGCGCACAGCCACCGCACACAGAACAAATATGTGCTTTGTGCTGTTCACACAGCCGACAGATGTTTGTGCACCGATGTGAACACCAGCCAGCACATGACCACGTTCCCGACTCACCTTTTTTCTCTTTTCTTTCCTTCTTTTCTGTCAGACAGCAGCCGCGGTTTTCCTCCTTTTGTCTCAACTCGTAAGGTGCTGCTGTTAGTCCCGAGTCGCAAACTACGCAGCGCTCATTTTTTTCCCCCCATATATTATCATTATTATTTTTTTTCCTGTCTTCTGCTAGTTGGCTCCGGTTCGGCCCCGGCGTCTTCTTCCAAAAGGCAACTTGGAAGTTTGGATAGAAAGTTACGGGTTTGCCCCGCTGCGGTATGCAGTTTGCTGAGGGGATGAGATCATTCAGGCTACCTCCCCTCTCTCCCTCTCTATCCCTCTCTCTCTCGCTCTCTCTCTTTTGCCCTGGAGTCTCGCGAGAAAACTTCGAGGTGGAAAAGCAAACCGTTGCCGTGGCAACAGGGCTCACCTGTAGCCAAAAGGTCTAAGATGAATAAAAACGAAGAACTCTCACTCTGCGTTGAAAACACGGATTCAAAACGGACAGCTAAAACGTTTCGGTGGCTACTCTACTTGTCACATGCAATTTTTTTAAAGGCCATTTTATTCTAAATTTTTGTATAATTATATATTTTAATCTCGTTTTCCTTGGTTTGTTTTGTTTCCCCGTTCATTTTTATCCCTCTGGGTCTAGTTGGAGCCATTTTGCTTCAAGATGTAGCTCATTTTAATAATTTTGTAGCTTACTTTTAGTCACTGCGTTAGTTGCAGTGTCTAATTTCACCAAATATTTTATTATGAGTTACTTTCTGGGTAAACCTGTTTGAACTCGGATAAGGCCTGAGACACAACAGCTATACTTACTAATCTATCCATGACCACAATATACACAAATTGAAATTACTGTTCAGAAATAATCACAACTTGTTTACCATATTATCACAGTTGTTGTGATTGGTTCGAATTTTTCAAGCCTATACGCTTCATTTCAGTTTTAAAAAGAGCAACTCATCACTCTAACATAAAAGATCTTTGGTTGTATCTTTTTCTGCTGGATCTTTGCGGTGGAGGCTCCTGACACTGCTTCTCTAGAATTTGCATTACTCATAAAAAGGTAGCATTGCTCCTCTGAGAGTCAAACACAAACCAGCAGAGCTGTGGGAGATGTTTTAATCGCAAGTCTTCGTGCATCATGTCAAAACAAATATGCAAATGTAATTTGCAAAGACAGTTCAAGCAGAAACAAAAGCTGTGAAGTGTCAACAACTTCAGTGTTTATGCGCCCACAGCTAGAAGACTTTAGGGCACCGCCAGGCCCATGTTGCCTGTGGCTCTGACATCATGAGCTGATGAGGATGTGAGCGAATGTGCAGGAAATCCAATGCTAATCTGCAGACCCTGCAAACAAAGGGCCTCTCTGTACATAGAAGACTAAAGCTGGATGACAGCTTATCACACATAAGCAAGGTTGATGCTTTCCTAAATGAATGATTTAGCACTTGTCTTTTAGCAGCAACGCATCCCTGCCTCTGCAAAGACTACTGGTATCAGCACATTTTACTTGCAGCTCTAGTAATTCATTGTTAGAAGAAGACTTCAGAGACGAAAGGGCGTTAAAATTAATTCCACATTCTTCCTGCGGGATGTTAAAAACCACATTATTCTGCACACTGCATCTTTTTCTTTTTGATGTCAGTGTGGCACATCTTCATGGCGTCTTTTACTCAGTTTATGGTCCAAACAGAAAAAGCTTCAACAGGAGACAAGTTTTGGTTTTAGGGTTTTATTTTCATTCTGTATGAGTGTGTTTGGAATGTTAATTCATAAAAGCATGACTGAAGTTTTCCGTTTGCAAGATTAGACGAGTAGCACCATCTGCAGGCTATTCTAGCACAGAACGAGAAACAGACACAAAAGATGCAAAGCTAAGCATGCCTACTCATCATTTTCTAAAAAACATGATTATCTTGCATATAGTTTGCAAAATATAAATAACCTATACTTCCACAGTTGTTAAGCACTTATAAGGTCTCAGACGATATCCCCTCAGCTTTTCAGAATATCACCCTCATTCATTAAGGCTTAAACGTGTGGAGGGCAGAGTGTCGACTTTGACAGTTACGGATGAAAAGTCATTAGGAGGCGGAGGCTATTTTTAGGCCTTCGTTAATCTAAGCAGTCTTTGGATGTCAGGCTCTATGTCAATGGTGGGGAACTTTCTGCTGTATCTCTTGAAGGGCTCCCCCTCTGGCCCGACGAGGAACTTCTCAAAGTTCCAGGAGACGTCCGTCCTGCTGATGGGACTCCAGACCAGAAATTTGGGATCCTGCATGAGGGAGCTGGGGTCGTCATCGGGATAGGGGAGCTTTGCTTTCAGGTAGGCGAAGACCGGATGCGTGTTGTCTCCGTTGACGTCGCACTTCTCGAAGATGGTGAAGTTGGGTTTGAAGCCGCCGCCTGGACGCACATGATGCAGGGAATTCAGAATCTCTCCGTTGGTACAGTTCTCCTGCAGAAACACATTTCGCAATGTGCAAAATATGAGATATTGTCCAATAAGTTCTGTGTTTTTTTTCATCCAAATAGACACATCTTTCCTGCAGTGGAATCCAATTTTAATTAGATGTCTGGAAGAAAAGGCCTTGAAGGAATGCATATCATCCACCACATTTTCTGCCAGAGTTTAGGGCAAATTTCACCTTATGTTGAGAAATACAATGACGCCATTTTGGTCAAACCTTGAAAATAACTCAATGTATATGAGTTAATAAACCAACTAATTCACACACATATATAAACATGCATCACTGCCCATCAGAATATTTTGAAATAAGTAAAATTCAGGGAAAACCTGCTGTTCGACTCACCTGGTATCCAAACTGGTTACAGGGAAAGCCCAGGACCACAAGCCGATGGGGGTACTTGCTCTGCAGCTGGTTGAGCTCGCTGAAGTCCCGGGTGGTGGTGCCTCAGAGCGAGGCCACATTCTCGATGAGGACCACTCGGCCCCTGAAGACGTTGAAGTCCACCAAGTCTCCCTCCAGAGAGGTGGCCCTCAGATCATAAAAGGTCTTCGCGATGAAGCTCATCTCGACTCGTTTGCTGCCACACAGGAGGCAGCTTGAATCTCTGCATGCGACGGTATCCAAACGCCTGGTCACCCGACTCACTCAGAGCAGAAAGTTGTCTTTCACGAGTGTCGGATGGCCCTGCAGGAACCTGATCTCCAGGTGAAACACTACACTCTACAAATTTCACAGAGGGATGAAATGAATTATAAAGCCAAATAAGCTCATCATTCACTTTTTTAAGCCTGAAGTATTATACCTTCCAAGATACATTTATTACCCTCTGAATGTATTTAATATATCATAAGAGTTTGAATTTTATAGTCTAAATCAGCGTGTCATTAGATGTGTTTGGCTTTTTGGTTTCTCCATGACATGTATTAGTTTTCTCAGTCATTAAATATTTAACAGTGATCACCTGCGTCTAGCAGCTTGTGATGAAAAATGAATGGACCCACTGCCTGAACTCCCCGTGCACCTAACTTCATTACTTCAGTTCTAATTTAATCACTCAGCAAGGCTCACATCACCAGTTTTTCAGAATGATTCTTTTTAATTTATTAGCCTTTATATAAATATGTTCAATTTTTTTTGTCAAAACCTTGAAACATCATCTTAAAAGTGCATATATATCACCTGTGGAAACACTGAGCACATTGTCTCTAGCAGTAATACGGCTTCAACACACATATTACATTCATAAAAGAATCAAACACATTGAGATTAGGTTTCTGCTTTCAGATCAGTCATTATAGCACATTGTATTGCCTTCGAGGAAACGAGTCCATAGTGTAAATTAAACCGTTCCTGCTTAGTTTGAGTTTTCAAGTCTAAATAATTTATATCTGTGCTCTGATGTCTGTTTCTGTTTCCATCATTGTCACCAGAATGCAAAAAAGCATTTATATGGATGCAAACTTCACTTTCAGTACCAATCAAGTTACAAAAACGACAACAACAACAAAAACAGACTAATGTTAAAGGCAGTCCTTGAAGGAAAGCATTTCATCTGACACCTTTCCTGCCAGAGTTTTAAACTAAAATCATCTTACGCTGAGAAATGAAGTTGTATATAATTTGGTCAAACCTTGAAAATAATATTATGTGCAATCTCAGAGACAGATGTGTGCTGATTTGCATTTCAAGAACACAAGAAAAGTGCATATGGAAACTTTTGTCTTGTAGCAAGATTCCCAAGATCGTGCCATCACAGCCGGCTGCTGCTTAGTGCATTCATCTCCAGGTTTTTCAAACAGTGAAGGTAATCTAGTGGTCTCCTGTTCAGAGAGTCTTTACATCTTTAAGCTATAAGCTATATGGCACTGTGACAGACTTCACTGAGTTTAACAGGCGCAAGTCCTCTGAGCATCTTTATCCTGGCTCTCCTTCTCTTTCTCCAGAACAACTTTGTCCAAATAGCTGTCCAGAGACCCTAGCAGGTTGTCCACGTCTCTGCTGTGAGCCTGCAGCACCAGCTCTGTCACACGGACAAATGACTGCAAAGTGGCCGCAGGGAAAAAAAAGGAGTAAAAAGAAAAAAAACAAGATTTAAACTAATTTTTGCAGGTTCCCCATAATTATATGTATGATGTGACAGATTTCTTTTGGATCTGAAGTACCTCACAGATGTTGCTGCTGGTGGAAGCACTGGTCTCAAAGAACTCCATCCCATAGTTTTCTGCTAACTGGAAGATTCAAGTGGATATGGTCGAAAGTATGAATACCAAAAGGTATTATTTTGTGGCTTTATTTCACTCTAAAAGTACACAGACATGACCTTTATAAGATTTACTAGCTTGGTTAAAAGCTAAAAAAGGCATAATTTATATTCTTTATAAGTCAATGTTGTCGAAATAGACTAATTTTATTGGCAAATGGTGACCACTTAAAACCAAAAGAAAGAAAAATTGGCAGCCTCGCCTGTGTATACCTAATTACCAAGTGGAAAAATGAAGCTGCAGCAGCTGCTACAACCAGCTAACTGAAGGCCATAATTTAGATTTTAGGCAAGAAAGCTACTCTGTGTCATTTTTAAGTGCACAATTTTTTCTAAGAAGTGTTAGATGTATATTTATTTAAGTTAAACAATTGTTGTTATACTTTTTTAAATAAAAAATACATATTAGCCAAAAGAAAAAAAAAATGGTGTCATATCAGCCATAAGGTGATCTGATTTTGAAAGATTGGCATCCTTATCGTCCATAAAAAACAAATTGGTCGACCTTTATAACATTGAATACTAGTATTCCATGCTTTTACACATCTTCAAATTTGGAAAACCTACTGAAATATATTTAAAATATCTATATCTTTCATAAAATAAGGGTAAACCAAACCCTGTATCCTTGGGCCTTTGTCACTTGTCTCCTCGTCTCCTCATCAGCCTTGTTTCCCACTAAAATCGTCTGCACATCGTCTGGGGCAAACTACAGAAAAAATAAAAAAAATTTTGTCACTCTCACTTGTAGCAGTTAAAGTTCAACAAGGAATGCAAATAATGCGAGTTCACTGGAATTAAGTGGCAGCTCTTATTGCCTCATCCACATCACTGGCCCACTTCACGATGTGCTGAAAGGACGGCTCGCTTGTGATGTCATACACAAACACGATACCCTGCTCAGAGACAAACGAACCAGAATAATGAATGAAGCTTTACGCAATGAGAATAACTTCACTCTTGACACCTCATACCTGTGCCCGCCTGTAGTACTGTTTGGTGATGGTTTGATACCGCTCCTGTCCAGCTGTGTCCCTGCACAGAAGACCAAACAGAATCACACCGAATGCCAGCCGGAGTCTGTGAATGCAGCTCAATTTCACGTAAAATACCCAATACAACTTACCAGATCTGTACTCGGACTTTGGTTCCGTCTATTTCTATCGTTTTCATCTTAAAATCAACTCCTGAAGAAACGAGAGGAAGGCATTTTGTGTCACTTAAAAGCAACATGAAAAACATACATTGTTATGCGAGTGCCTTCAAATATAGAAGCTCAAGCAGGAATTCCTTTAGGAGCCCATCTTGTTTCATGCTTGTGTCCAAGCTTTTTATTTTTCACTTTATTTATTTGAGGTGTGAGAGACAAGGCAGGCATCATGTAAGACTATTTCACAGTCACGTCAGTAAATAAAGTGAGAAACGTCGGAACTTCCTCCTCCTCGCCGTTCCTCCTCTGCCTCCCCTTAGCTTTACCGTCTCTAATGAGGTCTGATAACATCATAATTAGGAACCGTTTAAAGATTTGGCCGCAGTTTCAAGACCACTTTGGCACCTTTTAAGTGCGTTCACCAGCTTGCATTTTTATTTAAAGGATCAAAACCTTTTTTTGACCAGTTTCCTGGCTTCACCTCAATCTCCTCTTCTAATGTGGCTGATATTATTAACAAACAAAAAAACACTGTAATCTTGTCCTTACCCTTTCTTTGTCCCACAACCTAAAAATATAAAAAATATGCCTCGACATCTGGCGATCTGTTCTAGGGTGGGTTTACTCATCTATCTGTGCTCACCACGGGGTCTTGGAGGTGAAAGTTACGCATAAAATACATCGGTCTGCAAACAATCCGGGCTATATTTATCCTGGCACAGACCCGCATGGTGACAAATGTCTCTTGCGTCCGGCTACACATGTTCCAGGCTTGTTCTGCCCTGTCCCTGTTATGGACATCGGCCCATGACACACTCTCAGTCATCACATCTGTCAGCATCCAGCCCTGACCCTTGGCAGTCCTGTCTGATGTCCTTCCCGCCGACGTCTCATTATATTTGTTGAGCATGGAGCGTTTCTCCCCCTGCCAGCGTGGCGTCCCCCTTTCTCATTCCTGTTGCCTAAATGGCATCAGAGGGGAAAAAAAAATCTTTCCTTTCTAGCGCACTATAAAAAGAATTCACAAAATCTGCCCCTTTTTTAAAAAGTTTGTTAGTTTTCTTCAGCTGGACTCTGCTGAGTTAGCACCCACCCACCCAGCCCTCCCTGACCTTTTCCTGCCTTTTTCCACCCGTCCACTTTACATCTGAGCTCCATCTTCCCTACACTAGTGAGTCTAAAGCTTTACACAAACATAAAGGCATTTATTTATGAGCAGCTCGGGAGGTTTACTGGCTTCGCAAACTTTATACATGGCCTAATTTGGGTGATTTTCATGACTTGCTCGGAGACGCCGTCATCTCTGCTCATAGTGGAGGCGCTGGTATTTAAAAAGGTGTCACTGCGCACAAAGAGGGGGTGCAGCTGATGTCAGATAAAGTGTGGGAGGGATTTTTCTGCTAGGCAGCAGCAAAAAGAAGCTGGGAAATGTGACTGAACAGCTCTGGGTTGCAGAAATACTGGTTTCTAATCAAACAAAGGCTGCACACTCGATTGTTCTTCTTGCGCCGTCTAAACAGATAAGGGTTTACTCTGACATACATCCCCGTGCATCTTAGATGCTTATCTGAGAGGAGAACATGCCTCTGTGGGTTGTGCAAAAGTCTTAAGCTACACACATTTTTACATAAAAACAAAACTCAGCCAAGATTTTGAAAAATATGGATCAAGTCTACTTTAAAATGTAAGTGGCTAATATAGGTGGCCTTTTGCACAGTAACAGCAACCTGATTCAAGATGGCTGCCACAGCTAATCAACCTTAGCCAACACAAAAATAGCTAAAACTTAGTCAATTTTACAGATATTGAGCTAAAATTTGGTGTGGTGGTAGCTGAGAGTCATTCACAGCACATGCTCCAAGGGCGACTAATCCGTGCAAGATCACAGGAGGTTGTGCATATTAGTACTTTAATGTTTCATCAAAATGGTTACAGCGCCGTCCTTTCTCATTGTAAGATGATTTTAGTTTAAAATTCTGTCACAAAAGGCCAGCGGGCGATATGCATTCATTCAATGAATGCTAGACCTTTAATTTTAACAGAGCTGCTCTGACGTGTGATAAATGTTACTGATGCCATTATTGACTGATCAAGCATCCTATTAAGTCATAAGTGAAGGTTAGCCAGATTGTACAACAGCTTGAAACTAAAGGAGTTAATTACAGCCTTTTCAGGTTGAAGTGAACACATCAACTCTTAATCATGCTGCAAGTTGAAGGAGGACAATTCAAATCTTTCAGGCAGTTTTAAAAAGGAAGATCCACAAGCGTTAAGAAGAATGTGATCTTTACGCAGCACAAATTTCCAGCAAAGTCCTTTGACTGAACAGTGACCTGGAACCATTCTTCATCTGACTCAAATCCTATTGAGGACTTAAAATGGGAGATTTGCAGAGAGGGAGCACAGCGTGTTACTCTGAACGAAAAGGTTTGAGTTTCAGAAACATTTTCAAGTCACAGCCTTTAGGCTTTTTAAGGAGAAACATTCACCATGAGGAATATAATTGGCTTTTTGATCATGCAAGCATTGCGGTGGCATTAATGGGGAAATCTTCATGGTATCACACCAGTAACAACCGTTTTTATCTGCTTTATGGTCACTAATTGCCTTTAGATCTTTCATATGTCTCCAAAAAAAATTGAGGGGCATGTCCACCCCTCTCCTCAGTAATTAGTGAAAGAGACAAAGCTCTGTAACTTGGCTCTGACACATGTCTGCATGTCTCCTGTTACCTGATGCAGAAATAAAGTGATCAGGACTGAAACATAGTAATCAGTAACCAATTATTAATCATCTCTAATGCACTTTTGTCAAAAAAAGTTTTAGAGTTGAAGCCCATGTTGGTGAACTTTGTTTTCCATTCACAACAAATTACAGCCAATCACCTCAAAAAAAGTTAAAAAATAAAAACAACTGGACTTCTATTCTGTAGCTGAAGACGTTTCGCTTCAGCTACAGAAAGTCCAGTTGTTTTTGTTTTTTAACTTTTTTTTTGAATTTACCATGGCCTGGATGACTGAGAATCTACACCAGCATATAGCCAATCACCTCCCTACAAGTTATTTTAATACAGGAAACAGGAAAAGAGCCTAAATTAATAACTAATGGACTCATAATCCACATTTTGCTTTTAGGGAATTAAAGAACAAAAAAAAAATAAAGATCAAACAGAGAAATTAATCCAACATTAAATATATTTATTCATACAATTTCCACCTTTCAAAGTGTTTCGTGTTCAGCAGATGAATCTTGTGACATGAGCTTTAAAACTATCGTCACAGCCTATTAACCAAAACTTGTTAGATGAGTAAACCATCTTACCGATGGTGGAAATGTGTGAAGGATCAAATTCACCTTCCGTGAACCTGCGCAGCATGCAGGTCTTTCCGACCCCAGAGTCCCCGAGGAGGAGCAGCCTGAACAAAACGTCGTACTGTTTCGCCATGACTGCGAAAACTCACAATGCAGCAGAGGACATAACTTCTCCAACACAACTTCTGGGAGCTGATGTCCTCTGCTGCGATGCTGCATTCAGGGCCGCTCGGATACTCCCCCTCCAAGCTCACAAATGCGAGCCCAGCAGAGTAGATCGTTTAAAAAAAAAAAAAAAAACAACGAAACGATAATTTATCATTTATTTTTGAGTTATTTATATTGTCTTACATGGTTTCTCGCTTATATTACGTTAATCCAAACTCATTATCTCCGTTGAAGCCCACTTTTAAATGTCTCTATTTAAGTTAAAAGCGTAATTTCCTACATCGACAAAAGCAGCACAAGACCTGCTTCCTGCAGCAGGAGTGTCAGAACAGAAAACATGAGTCAAACTAAATATTTAAGCATCAAACATTAAATTGTAGCCTGATGCCAATATTTGCTTACTCAATGCCTAAAAATGCAAAATATGACAAAGAAATAAACGACAATATTGTTTACAGAGAATTAAAAATATTAAATGTGAAAGCCTTTTCCTCGTTTCTGTCTGTTAGCAAAATATCTCATGAACCACTGGAGAAATGCTGATGAAACTTGCAGAAAGTAATAACTGGATGTACTTCTACAACTGATTTCCCTTTTTAAGTCAACCCGATTCAAGATGGCTGTCAGAGCCAAGTGATCTTAAAAACACAAAAATGGCTCTAATCAGTACATTTTACAGCTATTGAGCTAAAATGTGGCATGGTAGTAGCTGAGACTGATCTCCAGCATATATATTGAGGGCTAAAAGATCGCACATGAATCTTTGTTTTAAATTTTGACATTTAGAGTCAACTTTGGGTGCCTGTCAACAAAAGAGCTTATGAATTACTGAATGGATATTATTAAACTGTTCATGAAACAATCCCTGGATGTATCTCTATGAATATGTTTGGAACCATTTCAATTTCAAGCTGATTCCCACAGCCAACTGACTTTAAAAAAAAACATGAAAATGGCTATAATTTGATGAATTTTACAGATATTGAGCTAAAATTTGGCATGGTAGTAGCCGAGTCATCCAGAACATATATTCTAAGTGCGACATCTTGCAGAATTGCATGAAATTGCACGTTATTTTCAATTCTGTCATTTCTCATAAGATGATCTTAGTCTAAAACTGCGACATTAAAGGCAGCATAACTTCAGTCCTACAATCATTTCATTGCTTTGATTTCAGTGGATTTTATTATTTACCTGGAACCTCGAAACTTATTGCAAACCGTCATTAACCACACAGAGCCATGGATACATCCAAAAAGGATAAAATAGTTTTATTTATAATCTCATAATAAAGGTATGCCTTAACTTGCAAGACAACCATTGGCAGTATGTACAACATACCTGTAATTTCCATGGAATGGAACAAATATTTATTACACACATTGTTTTTTTTTCCTTTTTCTTTAAGATCAACATTCCCAGCACAGGCAACTATTTCAAGGGAAGGCTTATCTTTGCAGAACTGACACCATTTAGGAGTATACAGTGTTATATACTACACACTGAAATGGACTTCCACTAACAGAAATAAAGGTTACTGCCCTTTAACTTCATTGTGTAACATTCAGTATCAATTAAGTGAATTTTTTTTTTGTTTGTTTGTTTTTAATAATCACATTTATTTACTGAGAATAACAAAAGCGAAAAAGAAATACCAGAAGCTGTGAAAATCATTCATTACAGAGATCAGTCATGAATATACGGTTGCAAAATTAATTTTGGTGCAGCACTATAAAGAGGGATTCATTTGATTAAACAAAGGTTTCAAAGATAAAACCTGGGTGGGTTCTTCTTGCATATCAGACACTTTTACTAAAAACAATTTGACATTCTTTTCTGGAAAAGTATGAATATTAAAAACAGGCTGCTTCTAATGATCATTCCATCAAGGGTGGTATCGTCTCACAACAGACTCCAAAGGTTGTCCAAAAGAAAGGTTAGTTTTTATAGCTTTACTAAAGACTCATACAATGTAATTTCATGAACAGTTATCACTGTCTTTCAAAGACTGCTGAGCTGCCTCATTTTGGGGATAGTAAAAGTCTTTGCTGGGCCACAAAAAACAGTGACGGGATGCCAAGAGGATACAGCAAGGTAGAAGCGTTTTGTACAAACACTAACAGCACCAATCACACTGTCTCCACCTTGGGTCATAGACTGGTAAAAGAAGGTAGGAGCGAGAGAGGGCAGGTAAGAGAAGCTGGTGGGTACGGAGAGTCCATCTGAACACCAGGGACAGCGGCGCCCGAGTTTAGCTGGGCTCTGCGCGCAGCTTCTTCCTGCTGGGCAGCTCCTCCGGCTCTGATTCAGAGGTGGAGTCGGACCCGCCGTCGAAGGCCGACACGGCGCTCCCTTTGCGGTTCGTGTACAAGCTGCTGTCAGAAGAGTAGTTTGTCTGGAGCTGAGTGTTCCCTTTGGCCTTCTCCAGTGCACGAACTTAAACAGACGAGACGAAAAACCAGTGAGACAGAAGTGCCAACGTGCGTTTGTCAGACGTGGAGATCGTCTCCTTACCCTGCTGCTCCAGAAGTGCGTTTTGCTTCTTTAAATCATCGATGTCTTGCTGGTGGCTGTGATTTTTTCTTCTCATGAACTGGATGTATTCTGTGGCTTTGTCTAAAATTTGTGCTCGTGAAGCCTGTTGGAACAGAAACAATAGCCGTGAGACAACTCTGCAGGGTCACTTTGCTTAATGCAAAACATGTTATTCTCTCATCTAGTTAAGTGTATCAAGGTTCACAGAAATCACAGCTAAAACCAGGAAAATATACAGCTGCTCAGGTGAACGCTATACTTTTACACTTCATTTTTGCATGAGGTAGTTAAATTAACTGAGTACGCTAATCATGGCCTTGTAATTTCTCCATAATATTCAATTATAATTAAGCTCGTCTCACCTTCTCGCCATGTAATGCAGGCACGGAGTCTCTTAAACCGTGAAAGCTATCTTTGATGTGGTCCCTTCGTTTGCGCTCCAGCGCATTGTGGTGTGCTCGCTTATCAGCCTGCAAAGACACGGCCTTTATTCTTAAAAACACAGGTTATTTAAACAAAAACACACACCAAAAAATCAGTTTAGCAAGACAGTTGGTGCTTGATTTTTTTAATGGTTTGATGCCTTTTACTGTGCTTACCTAAAATGTGATTGTGTGTTCGTGTAATAATCTCACCCTGAACACAACAGCACAAACCTGCAGCGTAAGTCTAATGTTTATACGGATGTGATCTCTTTTGCTTTCAGTTGCTTTAAGGGTTGGGCCACTCACATAAAAACACGTGGCTTTGATTAAGCTGACTGTGTATTTACTCTCCACCAAATGCTGCATAGAGACTGTCAGCGTTTTAATGTGAATTCATCAGCAGTGGCAACAAAAACACAAATTTACTGAAGATAAGACACAAGCTGGGAAACAGCCTGAGTCAAGGAAGGGAGGAAAACCATTACAATGCCTAAATGCAACTGGCAATACTTTGTCAAATATAAGTATGTTTTTTACAATAACGTGGCCAGAATCTGAAGACAGATGCCACAATCTAATTTATACTCAATCAGTGAAGCTCATGTAAAACTGAAAGTTTTATTTTTTCATGGTTCTTATCATTAACTTATTAGAGGAAATTAGCAGAGCAAAGTAACATTTAGCTTTAAAAGGTATGACGGTAACTTATAAATGTTGATCTAAAAACTCCAAGAAGGACTTACAGTTGTGCCGTCACAGCCTTCAAAAAGAAACTTTTAACTACTAGTTCAATTTATTTTGGAGAGTCGTTGAATTCACCAACCAGGGCTCAACATGCCAACAAAAGCTTGCTTCAGGCAGCTGGATACGGAACTAAACCTGCAGCTCTCAGCTAAATCAGACCGTAGAATAATCCATAGCTCAAACATTTGTGTACTAATTAAGAATTTGACATAATTTCTTCAGTGGATTTTACTGAAACTCTCAGAAAATAATCACTGGATGTAAACCCACCCACTATTGAAGTCAACCCCACACAAGATGGCTGCCACAGCAAAGCAAATTTAGCAAACACAAAACTGACTCTAACCAAGACAATTTCATGTACATTAAGATAAAATTTGCGGAGGTTGTAGCTAAAATTTATCCCCAACACATACTCTGAGTACAAACGGATGGCACGAGATCTGTTTTTAAAATTCTGCCGTTAACTACTGAAGTCAAGTCTGTCTGTCTGTTAGCAAAATATCTTCTGAACGACTGGATGGATTTTATTGGCACTCTCAGAAAAGACTCATTGGTTGTACATCTACAAATGACTCGCTTTTAAAGTCAACACGATTTAAGATGGCTGCCACAGCTAACACAAAAACGGCCTAGTCAAAAAATTAAAACTCTGGCATGAAAAAAAAGACTAATAGTGTTGTCAATTTTATACACAGTGACCTAAAATTTGGTGTGGTAGTAGCTGAGCATCATACTCAGAGCACCACACTTTGCTTGCAACTTTGGCAAAAACTATTGGCTTCGACTGTGTTCGTTAACAAAATATCTCATTAATCATTGAGAAGATTTGTGTGAAACTTTGTGTGAAGGTCAAGCCAACTCAAGATGGCTGCCACAGCTAATCAACTTTAGCCTGGGCAAAAATGGCTTTAAGCCAGTCAGTCAGTCAGTCTTGCAGATATAGAGCTACAGTTTGGTGTGGTAGTAGCTGAGAGTCATCTTCATACGTCAACCTGATCACACGAGATCTCGCGGGAGATCACGCATAACGTCATAGACCAGAGCTGACCAAAATGGGTCCAGCTTCGTCCCTTATCTTCATATGATGATCCTAGTTTAAAACTGTGGCCCGAAAGGCGGAGGATGATATGCAATCCTTCGGGGACTGCCAAGGCCTTTAGCTGTTCTAACGCGATTACAGTCAAATAAATAAAAAAAAATATTAATAAGGCCATAACACATATCAGATATGCGCAACTTTCCTGGAGAGCGACGCCAGTGTGCAGGGAGGTCGGGCAATACGTGAGATACGAGATGCCCGGAGAGAACATCGAGTACTTGATGCCTATCCAATTCTGCAGGCTGCAACAGCTAACGAAGCAGCACAGGAGATTTTAATCAAGTCTCCAAAATAAAGCCGAAGCATCGCTCCACTCTGCCCATTTCAATGCTACTGCTAGCTTATAGCTATGCTGACGTAATGGGGCTACCCTTTAATAAGGAAGAGTTACCTTTACATCAAACTGTACCCAAACCACCCCAGAAAGAACAGAGTTAAAAGGCAACAACTGGAGCTCCCATGGAGCGTTTAAATGTAAAAAGGGACACCATGTTCAAATACTTCTTCGCCGTGTATCTCTCTGATGAGCTGGCCTTCCTTTCAGCAACAGCTCAGCTGCTGTTTGTTCCGTGTCGCATCTAGTTTTCAGCGTTTATGCAGCTTAAATTGCATTTAGGGCTCTTTAAATGTTACACAACGGACACATGGACGTTACAGGGCGTAAAAAACTGAGCTACCACAGTTTAAAGACGAGCTGATGTTGTTGCGATGTGTTGGGGAGTAAAGATAAGCATCGTGCTGCTTTAACGCAGAGAAATGGGGCAGTTTATTATGTTCGGCTTTTATTTACAAGCCAGCACTCCAAAGGAAAAGATAACTTCCACTTATAGGCCGAGCGTTTCTAAAAAACACTAGAGTTAGCCAACAAGCTAACACGCTAGCACAAACACAGCAAGCAGGGATATTTTATGTTGCTAGTTCGGCTAACAGACCGACAAGCGAAAACTAGGGAAAAAAAACTGAAACACATACATCGCTGTCGACTTCGATGTCATCGTTTTCACTCATTCTTCAGTAAAAACGACCTAGAAAAGAAAACAGGCAGCTGTCAAAACAAAGTGCAGCGACAACTGGAGGCGAACACAGCGTAACGCGGAGCCCCTGCTACGACGGTTTTCCTACACGTGATTCGCCTACACATGGAACGGAAAAACATACACGGCGCATGCGCACTGAAACTAGGCCTTCTGGGAAATGAAGTATTTTGGTAACTCGTAGCCTGATTAGCCACTGAACTGGAAAGGAAACTGACTGACGGCTGGATTTTTGGAAACCATCTTGAGATGTCCTTTGTGTGTCATTCTGTAATTATTTACATGCGGATTTACATACTCCTTTTGCGGACTATTGCTAGTCCATACACCAAAGTGAATTTCTGTCATACCACTATCATTTTTTTTGCAAGCAGAAATTGCAGCAGCAGCGAGGTGTAACAGATTCAGTGCAGCCTGGAGCACTTTGACAGAAATATTATAATATTGGGTCAGAATAACTGTTTGATGTGTAACTGATGGCAGAGCAAATGTTTACATGAACTGCTTTAAAATTTTTATGATCAGAGGCATGTTCAATTCAATTCAATTCAATTCAAAAATACTTTATTAATCCCAAAGGGAAATTAAATTAAATGTTAAGATGGAAACAGTATACTTTGGCCTTGGCCTCTCTCTAAACCAGCTGACTCCTTTGGAATTTGACTCCTGGGAGTTTCTCTGAGTAAAACTGAAGTGGGAAGTTCATTCCCGAATAAACAAAGATCTAAAGCATTTAGTCTTTCTATTGAAGAGGTCATTGATCTGTCTGTACTGATGGACATTCTGGTTGGAAATTGATTTTGAAACAACTCAAGCACAAAAGTGCCTCATTTTTAGTTACATTTATTACAGATGTGTAGAACACAGCGACTCGACACAGAAGACTTTAAAAAAAACTGTTGGATTTTAAAAATAGCACTGGAATAAAATGCTAAGAGGATCAGACCAATCAAAAGAAGCTCACAAGCTAGACCCCGAAGTTCCATGCTAACAAGTATTACCATCACAGCAGAGCCGTTTTCTGGGTAAACTTCTACCCAGGTAATATGTAATTAACTTGGTAACTGCAGAATAAATCAAAGAGGGTAAACAATGGCCTGAAGAAACTATCCTGATTTAGGTAATGACATACTGTACATTTAAATGTTTTGTTTCTTTAATACATGTGACCCAGATATCTGTTCATAGGCTGAAAAAGCAAGGGGTTTCAGGAATTTATTTGACTCTTTGTCCATTAAGTCTGTGAGAATTCAATCCGTTTAACTTGGACCTAATATCTAACATACTTTACAAATAAGAGCAAGAACCTCAGTTAACACATGATGATCAAAGCACGTTGCTTTCAGGATGCTGAAAGGAGTTCTGTACTTGAAAAAGGCTGATATATCTGCCAGGCAAATTTAAATATTCTGTCTAATTAAGTATTATTACAAGGCTACTCATGATGAATGATATGTGCCTTCAGGTTTATAGAAACAAATCAGTCAATCCACAAACTGACGCCTATAACTTTCTCACAGAGTCTTAAAAAACAGGATTGAGGGAGGACCACTGACAATGGGCAGAAGGCAGCTTTCAAAGTTGGGATATTAAACAAGAATTCCTCAGTTGTATTTGTTGCTGTTTCCTTGCTAAGCAGCCTGCAGGGTTAACCAACCATGTTGTCACGAGACCATGTGATTAAGGGGCTCAAATGCAGAAAAGAGGGGTCAGATGCAAGAATGTGTGGGCGAGCACTGTTTGAAGCTGAAGCTAGTGGCTTGAAATGGAGGTAAGGAAATGTCTTTTGTAACATAACATCTCATTAGATTTTATTTTAAATATGCTTAAACCTGTCTGGTTGAACTATTTTACATTTTCTAAAAAAGTTAGGAAACGTGTCTAGCTGCTAGTTTAGCTTTGAAGGCATTTTCTGTACCATTCACAGATGAGAAACTGATACGGTTTGTTTTTGATTTAGTGTAGCATGTTGTTATAAGAAACATTTTTTTCTACATTTGGCACAGAATGTGTAAAGCTTTTGTGGATGACTGACCTCAGGCTGCAGCAAACAGCATTCATTAAAACTCTCCAAACTCTTTCAGTGAAATGATATCAGTTGGATTTGATGCAGCACTCACAATAAATGGCTGTATCTTATCATAATGTCACAGTATACTATATATCATTTTAGAGCAAATAAAAAGCCTTTTCACATTATTCATTCATAATTTATTAACCATTTATTCATAATTTATTAACCATTAACTAGGAAGATCCCATTGAGATTAATTATCATAAACTAAATTTGCATGCAGATTACACTTACTCTCCTCACAATAGAGACTCGTTAGGGTCTTTGTTTGCCTGGCTCACAAATGAGCTGCTTTGTTCACACGAATGAAGGTGTTGATTTGAGTGAAAGCGTGATGACTGGGTTTCAGGCTTAATGCTCCATTGTAGGTTTTCAGAGAGCTGAAATCTGAGACCTCCTCCTCTGTTTAAAGTTGGTTTCTCTTGTTTGACGTAAATGGCTTCCTTCAAGGAAAGAAAAAGGGAAAACAGAAACACATCAGAAAAGCTTTCCAAACTGGTAGTTATCATAACGGCACTTTTGTCAAGATAATGAGGAAATCTTAAAAACCATGCCACTGAACAGAACGAGGCGAAGAACAAACACAAAAACATTGTCATTCCTCACGTTGCTGGAGTATTTGAGAAACTCAGAAGGATTTTCTCCAAACACAACATCCCAGTACATTTCAAACCCAACAGGACTCACAGACAGAGGCTGGACAAAATACAAAAGGACAAAATACCCAAACACAAACTGAGCAGTGCGGTGTATGCAGTTCAGTACAGCGAGGAATGTCCAGAGCCTACTTGTTTCCAAACTAGTTGCAATGTGTTCTGTTCTCTGCACAGTGAAGAGTTAACATAAAAGTATAAAAGTTCATTCAAGTCTAAATAAAGAAAAATCCAAATTAATCTGGTTAATTTAAGTCCAATTGTATTTCCATTTCATTTGGTTTAAAACTGTCAAGTTTATTTTAACAGACAATGTAAAGTGCCATTTTACTAAAATTTGCCTGGCTATGAACCAGTTTATCAGATCAGATCCTTATTACAGTTCTGTTCTCTTGATTCTTCTAAGAAAAAATAATCAATGTGCTAGAATAAGCACTTATTATTTACGCAACATAATAAAACACTTAAAATAGGAGTGTAGCAGGTCTGAATTGCGACAATTCTATGATTTCTTTTGCACCTCCATTTGCATTTTTGAAAATTGTAGTGTTGTGAAAGACAGTAATTAATACAGCATTATTTCTCTTTTATGTTAAAGACTCAAAAAAGCCATTAAACAATGGGTTTCATGCTGGTTACTTTACCGAAGAATTTAAGAATTTATCAACTTTACCAAACCAAAGAAAACGTCTGTTTCTTAGGTCCAAGTTGCTACTGAAAAAAAAGATATAAAAATATTTAAATGTCTAAAGCAAAGTAATTGCTAATATATAGTTTAAGAATGACTGTAGGTCTCTACATTAGTTTTATTCTTCCATCCCCTGAGTAGTAAACTGAAGTTAATTTATTACTTGAAGACAGACTTATGTCTAAGACTTGTACATAACATCCAAGTTACGGCTTGTTTTGTTCTGGTAGGAAAACGTGTCATGAATATTAAGAGCCAACATTTCTCTAAGTCTCTTTTGTGTCTGAACTTTGATCTTAAAGCTTAATTGTCTTAACAGAAAAAACACTTTTTTGGCACCATGAGCAAATATTTTACATGCACAGTTAAAAAAAGAAAAAGTTTTTTTTATCTCCCCTGTCTGTGGGCTAAGAGTTAGGTTAGCTAGAGAGACACAACAGAGTGGGTCCAAACGTTTTAAAAAGGCACCATTCAGCAGAAACACATCCAACCAGTCTTGTGTCCAAAAGACTGGAGTAGATTTTAAATGGTTGCCTTGACTTCAAAACTGAAATCTTGACAACTGCTTCTACATTTTGGTGACTTTAGCCTAAAAAAATATTAAACATTTTACATCAAGATGGCATCTTTGGCATTTGGCTTTTAATAGACTTTTACACAGAATTATTTATGAGACAGTTTTCTTTCCTCCTTAATAGTCTTTACAACAAAAACTGCAATGCTATATTTTTTTCTTAGGGTCTTTACTTTTAAAAGAACACAAACAAATGAATTTGCTGTGACAGTTATTGCCTGCAGGTGGAGCAACTTCTCAATGCAAATGACCCTTTCATGTGCCTGAAGATGGCACCATCTGCCTTGTTAATGACTAATTTACAGCTCTCAAAATCTTTTAACATTTTTACTTTTTGTTTGTGTGACAGATAAAGACAGTAACGCAGTGAATTACGTGTTGGGAGAACTGCCACAATGAATGAGACAACAGGCCATGTGGGATTAATGGATCTCCATAATCTCAGCAGCATCTCTGGCAATGGCACCACGGGCATCCTGGATATCCCAAAACCCATAAACACAGCCATCAATATTTTGACCATCACCATCCTCTTAATCACTATGATTTCCCTTGGCTGCACCATGGAGATATCCAAAATTAGGGCACATCTTCTCAAGCCAAAAGGAGTAGCCATTGCACTGGTGGCTCAGTTCTGCATCATGCCCCTCACTGCTTTCTCTCTGGCCAAAATCCTGCAGCTGCATCCTGTTAAGGCCATAACCGTCCTTATCTGTGGCTGCTGTCCAGGGGGAAGCTTGTCAAATATTTTTTCACTCATAGTGAAAGGTGACATGAACCTCAGGTAAACCCCTCATTGATGCACTGGTTCTTAATGAGAGCACTGAAAGTCTAAGGCCTTGGTTTGACACCTTTGTGAAACATGTAGTTTCCTAATGTTTGTTCTGTTTTTATTGAAATCCTGCCAGCATTGTCATGACAACTTGCTCCAGCATCGCAGCCCTAGGTCTCATGCCTCTGCTGCTGTACATCTTCAGCCAAGGCTTTACTGGTCTGGAAAACGCTGTGCCATATGTTGGCATCATCACAGCCCTCATATCCACACTGGTGCCTTGTGCTATTGGCATTCTCATTAACCACTATAAACCAAACTATTCTGCAGCTGTCACACAAGTAAGTGTAACTAAATCCAGACCTCAGTAATGTTGTTTTGCAAAAAGAAATCTTTGATTCTGAAATTTAACCATTGTTGTGTGAGGAACTCTTGTAATATGCCTTTTTTTATTTGACAGGCTGGTCTCATCATCCTGACGCTTTCCACCATCATAGTTTCTGTTTTGTCAGGTATTGTTGTTAAGGATGTAATTTGGATGATCTTCATGCCTGATGTCGTCTCTGTGGCTGTCCTCATGCCTTTAATTGGTTTTACGCTGGGATATGTCATGTCTGTCATTTGCAGACTCAGTCCCAAGTAAGTGAAATTCACACTGTGCATTATTCACTTGTTCTCTCTATGCAGACAAGTTTCTAAGTGTGCCTCAAGGGCAACCCTGATACAATTTGTTTTTCACTGCCTGTTATCAAAGACCATTTGTGCTTATAGTGTAAAATGAAACGATCAATGCACATTTAAAGAAAGCTGAACTTAAACTTAAATTGCCATTGGTTATGAACAGACCTACCCCAGAGTCCCCAGACTTAGCATCTTCCAATAAAGACATGTTGGTGGGATTGAAAACTTTCCTAGAAGTATTCATTCCACTGCCTGACGACATCACTTATTGAGGTCAGCAGCCCCCCCACCTCCACTATACACAGTGTTGGTAAAGCTGCCTGACGGTTTGCCAGAATCCTTTCGGAGTCAAGCGAGAGTCTCTGTTCAAGGCCTCACCAAACTCTTCCCAAACCCAAGCCTTTGCCTCAGCAACAAAAATGGTTGCTGCTCGCTTGGCCGGCAGGTACCCCTCAGCTGCCTCTGGAGTCCTACCCGCTAACAAGGCCCTATAGGACACTTTCTTCAGCTTGACTGCCTCCCTCACCCGGGTTGTCAACCACTGGGTTCGAGGATGGCTGCCAGGAGAGGCCCCAACAACCTAGAAGCCACAGCTCAGGGCAGCTACCCCAATGATTGCAGCATGGAACATGACCCACTTGGACAGAATGTCTCCCGCCTCAGCTGCGATGCTTGGGTTCTTCTGCCAAGCATTCCCAGCAAAGACTTCAATACACATTTAGGTCTGTCTGGAATCTCCCCCCGCCATCTGACCCAACTCCCCACCAGGTGGTGATAAGTTGACAGCTTTGCTCCTGTCCTCACCCGAGTGTCTAAAACAAATGGCAGGAAGATCAGATGACATGACTGCAAAGTCTATCATCGACTTGCAGTGTAGGGTGTCCAGGTGCTGTGCGCACTTATGGACACCTTTATGTTTGAACACAATGTTTGTTATGGACAGGTTACATCATCCTTACCCACGAGGGCAAGTTTTTAAAATCAACAATAAAGCAACTTTCGTATAAAACATGACTACCTTCACACATCATAGAAACTGAAAGGGACTTCGAAAATTTTTTTCAGATGCAGCAGAACTATCTCCATGGAGACAGGATGTCAGAACATCCAGCTGTGCACCGCCATTCTGAAGGTGGCCTTTCCACCGCAGGTCATTGGACCCATGTTTCTCTTCCCTCTGTTATACATCATGTTCCAGTGTGCAGAGGCCCTCCTCCTGGCCTTGTGCTTCAGATATTACCACAAAGTCAAGGCACCTGCTGGGGGTGAGTACAAAAGCTGCTTGCCTGTTTGTGTGGAGCGAGGGTAAAGAAGAAAGGGTCAAATGAGCACGTGCAAAGGTTTTGGAGCAATTTTGTGTTTTAAATTCAGTTTAAGACATTTCAATATTTTCACTACAGATACTGGAACACATAAACAAGTTGTTACACAAGAGGAGGTGAAAGAACCATGACAGCGTCAAAGAGTTAGACAAGAGGAGTCCTGGATGAACCCATTCAGGCCTGAGACGCTGACTGGAAGACTGGCAAAGAAATATATCTTACACTGAAATAAGAAGTTGAATAATTCAATTTTTCTACTAATGTCTTTGCATACAAAATATCTAGTGTAATGGAATGATATTTGATAATTTTTGTGTTAATTTTGCATAAAAATTTCATGAACTGAGAATCAAATTAGCTTTCCTCTGGCTTCTTTTCAAGACTTAAGAATTGCGTACTATGATAAAAATACTTTAAAAAGAAAAAAAACATGAATGAAAAAGAAGGATACCATCAATTTCAACACATCAAATAATATTTAATCAAATCAACAACAATACAGGATAAACATAACTTAAAACCTTTTACAGTAAACTTCTAGCCAGGTAATCTGTTATTAACTCGGTTACTGCAGGGGAAATGGAGGAGGGTAGTAAACAATGGCTTAAAGAAACTATCCTGCTTACTGATAAAGTTTCCTAAAGTGGAAACATGCCTTTTTACATTGAAAAGCTTTCTTGTTGTCACTGATGTTAGAAACTCTCATAAAAATGTCTCCCCTTAATGTGCAAATCACTTCAAAAACCAAAACAAATGAGTGTTGTATATAACTGCATATTGTGTTTTTCTATAACCTAATTAATTCAANTTTCTTCACATTTTGAAGGTTTCCCAGTAACACAGATTTAAGGAGGCAATGAGAAGCTGCAGTAAAAAGGGAGGGTTTTGTTGCTACAGTTGTCTCAGCTCTGTCGTGAACATTTCAAACCAAAGGACGAGCAGGACCAGCTTAGAGATGCTGTGACCCCACCTGTCTTCAGCTTCCCATCTCATCTCCAAAGAGAAGGTGATGTTACTGTACATGTTAACAGAAATGTCTATGATTCATCTTTATAAAAATATGAAATGTATTGAAATATACATTTATACTATATGGGCTTCAGGTTTCTGTGTCCCTAAAATATTAACTTTAGTTTTACAGATGAATGGTGGAGCGTCCTGATTGGCTGGGGCGAAGGCGTGGTGATAGGGGATGCCTGGAACAGTCTTACAGGTTGAATTTCCGCCTAGGGCTTCATTACTTGCTTGGTACATAACAATAGCAGAAAAGATCTTTCTGTCTCAATGTTGAACTAGAGAAGGTTCAAAAATTGCTATTTGTGTTCAATCCATTATGTAAAAAGCTATTGCAAGGGTGGATTTAGGTATGTACATACTGTACATTTAAATGTTTTGTTTTTTTAATACATGTGACACAGATATCTGTTCATAGGCTGAAAAAGCAAGGGGTTTCAGGAATTTCTTTGATCCTTTGTCCATTAAATCTGTGAGAATTCAATCCGTTTAACTTGGACCTAATATCTAACATACTTTACAAATAAGAGCAAGAACCTCAGTTAACACATGATGATCAAAACATGTTTCTTTCAGGGTGCTGAAAGGAGTTCTGTACTTGAAAAAGGCTGATATATCTGCCAGGCAAATTCAAATCTTGAGGCTGGTTAAGTATTAATACAAATCTGCTCATGATGAATGATATATGCCTTCAGGTTTATAGAAACAAATCAGTCAATCCACAAACTGATGCCTAACTTTCTCACAGCGTCTTTAAAAGCAGGAACGAGGGAGGACCACTGACAATGGGCAGAAGGCAGCTTTCAAAGTTGGGATATTATACCAGAATTCCCCAATTGTATTTGTTGCTGTTTCCTTGCTAAGCAGCCTGCAGGGTTAACCAACCAAACTGTCACAAGACCTTTTGATAAAGGGGCTCAAATGCAGAGAAGAGGGGTCAGATGCAAGAACTGTTTGAAGCTGCAGCTAGTGGCTTGAAATGGAGGTAAGAAAATGTCTTTTGTGACATAACATCTCATTAGATTTTATTTTAAATAATATGCTTCTTAAACCTGTCTGGTTAAACTAATTTACATTAAAAAAAGCTGGGAAAATATTTTCAACTGTTAGTTTAGCATTAAAGGCATTTTCTGTACCAAACATATATGAGAAACTGATATGGTTTGTATTTTGATTTAGTGTGAGATGTTTTTATAAGAAACATTTTTTCTACATTTGGCACAGAATGTGTAAAGCTTTTATGGATGTATGACTGACCTCAGGCTGCAGCAAACAGCATTCATTAAAACTCTCTAAACTCTTTTAGTGAAATGATATCAGTTGGATTTGATGCTGCAAACAATCACAGTAAACTTAGAAAAGAGACTGTTTTTGCACAGCTGTATAAATGATCATAATGTCACAGTATCCTATATACCATTTCAGAACAAACGAGAAGTTTTTTTTTAAACTATTTAGTCATAATTTTTTCACCTTTTTTTAAACAGGTAGATTCAGCAGCAGCAACCCAGAAAAACAGGACTAAAGTTGCATAGTTAAGACACAGAGTTGAAATAAAAGCAGAAATTAAAAGCAGTTCATGAAAAAAAACTGCATATTATTGAATAAGCCTCAAGTAATCTTAGCTCTAAAAGTGCTCAATGAAAACTATTTTTTTTGTTTTCAGTCCTCCTGCAACACATTCCATGTATAAGGTGCAAGGTAAACAAAAGTTATTTATGTATTTCTTTTTTACCCAACTTTGAGTGGGCGAATGGAACAAAAGCAACAAATGATCCTGTTAGTGAAGAGAATAACGACCAAAACTTCTCTGTGCAATCATGATGCAAATATAAGATGGCAGCAATCCAAGTAATACCTTTTATATACTGTAAAGGTATCAGTGACTATACAGAACCTTTGAATGGCCAAAGCAGGCCACCCCTCCTGAGAACACAGCCCACAGTGGGGTGTCAATGATTTAGAGTTTGTAATGAACCTCAGAGCAGCATGATAGGCAGTATAAATCATTCCAAGTCACTGAGCAGAAGCTTTCATATACAGAACATCTCCATAATCCATCACAGGAAACAACGCTGCGACGACAAGACTTTTTTACATTGAAAGAAGAATACAACTTATTTTGAAAACAACCTACTTTTTGCCTAAGTTTTTTCACATATATACAGAAAGTGAAGCAATCGGCGATCAAGACAACCAGGTATTTATACGCATCAACCACCTCTATTACATTTCCACTGAGTGTGGTCACTTTACTGAGTTGGTAAACAGCATGAGCTTAATCTTGTCTGCATTGAGAACAGGTTTCAGCTGAAGTAATGAATGCTGGACAGCCACAAAGGTTTTCTGCAGGGATTCATGAGCATGAAGAAGAATCGGTCCATAGCAGTAAAAAACAGTATGATCAGTATAAAAATGTAAATTGGCATTCAACAAATGTAGGCCCACATTATTGATATGAAAAATAGAGGACCTAATATAGAACCCTGTTGCACCCCATTTGTGAACAGTAACAAATTAAGAACACAAACCACTGTATTTAATACACTGAGTCCTGTTATTGAGATAGTTTGTGAACCAAGAGGCTGTTTGTCTCACACTTGTTTGTGTGAAGTGAAAAGGAAGTTTTTGACCCTACTTGTTTCCAAACCAGTTGCAATGTGTTCTGTTCTCTGCACAGTGAAGAGTTAACGTAAAAGTATGGAAGTTTATTCAAATCTAAATAAAGAAAAATTCAAATTAATCTGGTCCATTGAAGTCCAATTGTGTTTCCATTTTAATTTGGTTTAAAACAGTGAAATTTTGTTTAACAGACAATGTAAAGTGCCATTTTACTCAAATTTGCCTGGCTACGAAAACCGGTTTATTAGATCAGATCCTTATTACAGTTCTGTTCTCTTAATTCTTCTAAAAAAAATAAAAAAATCAATGAGCTTTAGCACATACAAAAGAGCCTTCCTGCCCACAGCCAGCAGAATGACAACACTTTAACCAAACCAGAATGATGCGTCACAGCAACATTTAATTTCTCTTTGAGAATAATAAATTATTCTTGGATTAACTTAAACATTAGTTTTACTCTTCCATCCCCTGAGTAGTAAACTGAAGTTAATTAATTTACTTGAGTGTTAACTTGTGTGTAAGACTTGTACATAACATCCAAGTTACGGCTTGTTTTGTTCTAGTAGGAAAACGTGTCATGAATATTAAGAGCCAACATTTCTCTGAGTCTCTTTTGTGTCTGAACTTTGATCTTGAATCTAAAACTTATGAACAGAAAAACACTTTTTTGGCATCATAATTTTACACCCACAGTTAAAAAAAAGAAAACAGAAGTTGTTTCTCTCCCCCTGTTTGTGGCTAAGAATTAGGTTTGCCAGACAGACACAACAGAGTGGGTCCAAACGTTTTAAAAAGGCAACATTCAGCAGAAACACATCCAACCAGTCTTGTGTCCAAAAGACTGGAGTGGATTTTAAAGGGTTGCCTTGACTTTAAAACTGAAATCTTGAAAACTGCTTCTACATTTTGGTGGCATTAGCCTGAAATAAAATTAAACATTTTACATAAAGATGGCATCTTTGGCATTTGGGTTTTAAACAAATGCATTTGCTGTGACAGTTATTGCCTGCAGGTGGAGCAACTTCTCAATGCAAATGACCCTTTCATGTGCCTGAAGATGGCACCATCTGCCTTGTTAATGACTAATTTACAGCTCACTAAAGGTTTTAACATTTTTACTTTCTGTTTGTGTGACAGATAAAGACAGTAACGCAGTGAATTACGTGTTGGGAGAACTGCCACAATGAATGAGACAACAGGCCATGTGGGATTAATGAATCTCCATAATCTCAGCAGCATCTCTGGCAATGGCAGCATGAGCATCTTCGACATGCCAAAACCCATAGACACAGCCATCAATATTTTGTCCATCAGCACCCTCTTCATCACTATGATATCTCTTGGCTGCACAATGGAGATATCCAAAATTAAAGCACATCTTCTGAAGCCAAAAGGAGTAGCCATTGCACTGGTGGCTCAGTTCTGCATCATGCCCCTCACTGCTTTCTCTCTGGCCAAAATTCTGCAGCTGCATCCTGTTAAGGCCATAACCGTCCTTATCTGTGGCTGCTGTCCAGGGGGAAGCTTGTCAAATACTTTTTCATTCATACTGAAAGGTGACATGAACCTCAGGTAAACCCCTCATTGATGCACTGGTTCTTAATGAGAGCACTGAAAGTCTAAGGCCTTGGTTTGACATTTTTGTGAAACACGTAGTTAATGTTTGTTCTTTTTTTATTGAAATCCTGCCAGCATCGTCATGACAACTTGCTCTACCGTCGCAGCCCTGGGTCTCATGCCTCTGCTGCTGTACATCTTCAGCCAAGGCTTCACTGGTTTGGAAAACGCTGTGCCATATGTTGGCATCATCACAGCCCTCATATCCACACTGGTGCCTTGTGCTATTGGCATTCTCATTAACCACTATAAACCAAACTATTCTGCAGCTGTCACACAAGTAAGTGTAACTAAGATATCTTTGATATTGAAATGTAACCATCGTTGTGTGAGGAACTCTTGTAATATGCCTTTTTTTATTTGACAGATTGGTCTCATCATCATGATGCTTACCACCATCGCAGCTTCTGTTGTGGCAGGTATTGCTGTTAAGGATGTAATTTGGATGATCTTCATGCCTGATGTCGTCTCTGTGGCTGTCCTCATGCCTTTAATTGGTTTTACGCTGGGATATGTCATGTCTGTCATTTGCAGACTCAGTCCCAAGTAAGTGAAATTCACACTGTGCATTATTCACTTGTTCTCTCTATGCAGACAAGTTTCTAAGTGTGCCTCAAGGGCAACCCTGATACAATCTGTTTTTCACTGCCTGTTATCAAAGACCATTTGTGCTTATAGTGTAAAATGAAACGATCAATGCACATTTAAAGAAAACTGAACTCAAACCACAACTGATACAATCTTAAAGAGAAAGCAACATTTTTTATTTGAAATTATTACCAAGTTTGAAATGATTCAAACATTTAGAGCTTTCATTGTCTTTTTTCCTTTAAATGAGCAATTTGAACTCACAGGTGATGAGGAGGCAATGAACTGGCTGCACCTCGCAAATGCAACACTGGAATATTCATATGTATTTAACATGTTTACACATTCAAACACTTTAGTGATAACATTCTAAATAAAGAAAACATAATTGTTTTGCATTGCAATGTCAAATATTTGGTGGAATAGATAATGTGCACAAAGAAAGATTAAAGAACAATACAGTAAAATTTGATCATGATCCGGATCCCGGATTTTTTACTGACGCTATGGAAGTTTGCACTCTTTGAATGCTTCTAGTTCTAATTATAATTTAAATTTTTTTACTCAACTTCAATATAACATGATTAATTTCACACATCTTAGAAACTGAGAGGGACTTTGATAAATCCTTCCATGCTAGACAGAAACTTTTCTTTGTGGTTGTTTTATTAGATGTCAGAAATGGTTTGATTCAATTTTAAATTGAAGCAATGATATGTAATAACCTCACTTTTTTTTCAGATGCAGCAGAACCATCTCCATGGAGACAGGATGTCAGAACATCCAGCTGTGCATCGCCATTCTTAAGGTGACCTTTTCACCGCAGGTCATTGGACCCATGTTTCTCTTCCCTCTGTTATATATCATGTTCCAGTGTGCAGAGGCTCTCCTCCTGGCCTTGTGCTTCAGACTTTACCACAAAGTCAAGACACCTGCTGGGGGTGAGTACAAAAGCTGCTTGCCTGTTTGTGTGGAGCGAGGATAAAAAAGAAAGGGTCAAATGAGCACGTGCAAAGGTTTTGAAGCATTTTGGTTATTAAGACATTTCAACTTTTTCACTACAGATACTGGATCACATAAACATGTTGCTGTTACACAAGAGGAGGTGAAAGAACCATGACAGCGTCAAAGAGTTAGACAAGAGGAGTCCTGGATGAACCCATTCAGGCCTGAGATGCTGACTGGAAGACTGAAAATATCTAGTGTAATGGAATGATATTTAATCATTTTTGTTTTAATTATGCATAAAATTTGCATGAATTGACAATCAAACTTGCTTTCCTCTGGCTTCTTTTTAAGACTTAAGAATTGCGTACTATGATAAAATTACTTTCACTAAGCTAAAGTAATTCCATGAAAAAAAACAAGAATAAAAAATAAGGATACCATCAGTTTCAACACATCAAATAATATTTAATCAAATTGACATATATACAGGATAACCATAACTTAAAACTTTTTACATATATTAAAATACCACCTTAACTGAAAACAAATCAACCCTCAGTCAAGTAAAGTGAACACTAAGATCACACTAATCTGTACACTTCTTTTTTTTTGTGATGTACGATTCGTCTCAATCATTTTTACAGTGTGACATTGAACATGCCTGCAGCAGAAGTAAACTGAAAATAAAATGCTAAATGTAAAGGACCTACTGCTAACGGTTTCCACGAGCTGCAGAGGCGTCACAAGCCACGGCTGATCAACAGCTTTATCTGCACAAATAAATTACAAACACATTTAGGCTCAAAACAAGAGTTCCTCAGCAGCTTCAATAAATTAACATGATATACCTTCAGGTGTACAAGTGATATGTTTGACAAAGCCACACATAATATCAATAAGCAGTGGAGGCATTTAACAGACATTCATTTTTTAAATTCCTTATTACACATATTATAGATACGTGTGCATAGAAGTGGGAAGCTAAGGCTTTTCAGGGGAGGGAAATAGAATAAAGAGGAAAATACGTTTAGAAACATAAAATAAGTTAAATGCAGGCCATCTTAGGTAGACACGCTGTCTTATTCTACAGTGATGTGGGATGATATAAATCATGATTATTTAATTGTTTGAAATTTAAATATTTAAAAGACAAAATAGTGAACTTTCATTCCTTGCCATCATGCATCGTTGTGTTTCCTACGTGATAAGGTGTGTGGTTAAGGAAAAGTGACAGAAAACGACAAAAATTACATTTTCAGTTTCCAAAGTGAGTTTGCAGCTTTGCTCATTTACATGAAATGCATCAATGTCTTTTTTTTTTTTTTAAACACATCTGATTTTTCTTATTTGCTCCACATTTACAAACCCAGTTTCAGATGTCAGACAAACATACACACTGTGGGAGTGCCTATAAAAGTGTGAGCACGTATACACATGAAAGTCCCTTCTCTGCATTCCTTTGGGATGGTCAGATAAACTATTCAGAGTGAAACACAGCTCCCCTCTGAGCGACAGTTGGTAACAAACTCCTGCTATCCAGCACAGGTCATTAGGAGAGACGGCTGTCTCTTCGGTGAGTCCAAAGGTCCCTGCGTGTTTCAGGCTTCCTTCAGTAACGGCATATCTGTGGGCAACAGACCGCATTAGTAGCAAATAATGGTTTTAAATGGGAGAAGTGTGTAATTAAAAGAAGTTTTACCGTCTGAGTAGTCCATCTCAGAGTCTAGTGACAGGCTTTGTTGGTCGCTGCCTGCAGACGGCCTTCTATGCGAGGATGAGGAGCCTCCCATTGCACCTCCGTGTTCCAGACCCCAAACAGAAGACAGAGGTGAGGAGGAAGATGAGGATGGCAGCACGGGGTGGACCACCGCCATCTCTGACTGCTGCTGTTTGAGGGAGGAGGGCCTGGTGGGTCCGGCCTCTGGTGCTGAGGCGTGCTGACCCTCGGACAGCACTATCTGGACTCGAGACTCAGAGCTGAGGGTTGACACCCCGCTGCTGCTCACGGCCTCCTCGTAGGAAGGCAGAGTCACCTGGACTCCTTCCACCATGATAGTCACTGGCTGCCCCGACACACCGTAATCACGTCTAAGCGTGGAGGACGAGAGCGGATTTAGAATCGCTTCTTTTTCCTCTAATTCGTCTCCATAAGCAGTGGCGTCAAAAATAACATTCACAGGGAGGACTCACCGATGGAAGGACTTGAGTTTAGGCTGCAAAAGCACAAGCAGTACCACCAGGAGCAGGATGAGAGCCACTGAGGACGCAGTGGAAGCAACTATGGACAAGGCTGGCATCCCCAGAGGCAAAGCTGGGTTGTGGTCTTTGAGACAAGACAAATGGTAAATTATCGCGTACAATACACGCAACTTTAAAAACATTACTTTTATAGTTCCAATACATCCTCTGATCTACCTTGCTCCATGACACAGCTCAGCTTCACCTGGCTGTCCCACTCCCCATACTGACAGGTAAGATATTTATAGTCTCCCTTCAGAATATAACCTTCATCGCAGAAATACTCGATCACGGTGCCGTGAGAAAGTCTTCGGCATGGGGAGGGGTGGCATGTGAAGCCTCCGTCCTCCGGCTGATACGGGGGCTGACATACTGTCCAGGAAAACGAAAAACAAACCGAATGGATCGCATCAACGGTAAAACAAAGAGCAGATTGATTTCAAAGCTTCATCTTTTCAGAATATGTTAATGTGACAAAAACAACTTTATTAAAGTAATTCACAAAAACAAGTTTGATTATTGCTTTCTTTCAGTAAAATAAAAAAAAAAGTTCCTGAATTTAAACTTTTAATCTCTTGTAGAACTAGTTTGCATTCAGAGCCCCATCATATCTCTGAATTAGATTTATATAACAGCTGAAAATTACACAAACTCCACACGACAGCATAAAAGACACGAAACAGAACTTTTGAAGCAACAGATCAAGTTAAAGGGAGACAATGATGAGTGTTTACCGTCACTGCGTATGCAGCGGGGAGGTTCAGAGGACCAGTGCCCCAGTGCGGTGCAGGTGAGGATGCTGGGCCCCTCCAACATGTAACCAGGATCACAGCTGTACTGAAGTATTGTGCCAATTGAGAATAAGCTGCTGTTCATGTCCGTCAGGTTACTAGAGCCGTGCTGCACCATCGAAGGTCTTACACAACCTAAAAAACCAGACAAGAGTTAAAAGTGCTGTTAATAAATACAGCTAATAATAAAACCAGACTTCACTTATTTAAAAAATATGCTATAAAGTAAAAGGTCGGTTTAGCAAGAAGAGGTGAGCTACAAGAAATGGTAAGAACTTTGTATTTATTTAGCTTTTCAATGAATGTTAATCTACCTTGTTTGATAACACAGCTGATTGGCATCAGGTTGTCCCATTTCCCATAGTGACAGGTTTTAAACTTGTAGTCTCCTTTCAGAACATAACCTTCGTCACAGAAATACTGCACAACGGTGCCGTGAGAAAACCGTCTGCATGGGGAGGGGTGGCACGAGTAGCCTCCGTTTTCTGGCTGATATGGAGGCTGACAAACTGTCCAATGGAAAGAAACAGAATAAATGTACCAAAAAAAAACATCCAGACTATGTAATTCACTTCAAGTGTTATAAAGTCTAATTCTGGATATCTATGGGTGACGTATTTAATGTCAGTCTATGATATAGTTCAGAATGGGGGTCTCGTTTTTGTTTTTTTTGTTTTACCGTCACTACGTATGCAGCGAGGAAGGTTGGAGGACCAGTCTCCGATGGTTGTGCAGGTGAGGATGCTGCGTCCGACCAGCATGTAACCAGGGTCGCAGCTGTACTGCAGCACCGTGCCGACTGGTAACAAGCTCGTATTGGTGTCAGTCAGATTAGTTGAGCCATGCTGCACCACAGAAGGCCTTATGCAACCTTTAAAAATAGAGAACAATCTTCAATCATATACTGATAAAAAAAGGTCTTAAAGAAAATGTTCACCCTCCCTTAAGCCAATTTATCTGCAAAATTCAAGCATGGAGACAGAGACACGTTGAAGATGATTAGAAAAAAACAGTATATTATACAAACCAACCTTTGCTTACACAGCTGATCTGCATGGGGCCGTCCCATTCTCCATCCTGACACGTCAGGTAGGGATAGTCCCCACTGAGAGCAAAGCCGTCATTACAGATGAACTCGATTATAGTGCCGTGGGAAAACAGCCGGCATGGGGACGGATGGCAGGTGTAGCCCCCGTTCTCAGGTTTGGAGAGGGGCAGACAAGCTGACGAACAAAAAGTACGACAAACAGGTTAGCGTCCCAGTTCCAAAAGCTGTTTTTGATGCAGGCAAAATCAATTTGTCACTTGAGAAAAGTAGAAAATAATGAATGCTGATTTTTTTTTTTTACAACAGTTTTGTTACTTTCTAAAAGAGAAAAAGGAAAAGAAATTAAAATGGTGGAACAGGTGTCTTACCACCACTGCGTATACACTGGGGAGGTTCAGAGGACCACCGTCCTATTGTGGTGCAGGTGAGGATGCTGGGTCCATTTGGCAAGTAGCCCGGGTCACAGCTGTACTGCAGCACCGTGCCCACCGGGAACAAGCCCCTGTTGGTGTCTGTGAGGTTTACCCAGCTGTTCTGGACCATGTATGGCCTCACACATCCTGGGAAGAAAAAATACCATCAAAACTGAAAGAGCTTTTAATAAAAATATCTGTAGTAATTGTACTAATGTGTCTTACCTGAACCCAGCCCTGTGGACACTAGAGTCAGTGCCAGCAGCAACAAGAAGGGCTGTTTAGGTGCTGCTGCGTGGACCCAAAAGGCATTTGAAATGAACTCTATCCTTCCATTGCACATCTTTCCGTTCAGATTCAGCCCAACCTATTGGAAAATTAAACAAACGTAAACGACAATGTAAAATGCAACCCCCCCTCTTTGTGGTGACACCTGCACGGCGCAGGTACATTGCGGAGCTCGGGCTTGTGCCAGTGGGTGTGATTACAGAGACAGAACTGCGCGCACAAACATTAGATGTAGATGGATTTGGTAGTGTTTAGCTCGGCGGTTTCCTGAAAATATATATACACATAAACATATAAAATGTAACCGTGTCAGTGACTGCGTTTGCACCGAACGCCAATATTTCAGCTGATCCTCTACGCTCCAGGAGGGGAAATGGCCCAGCCCAAACAAAAGATGGGCTACATCTTGTACATAACGCTATTAATGCTAAGTGGCTAGCATCTGGGCTGTCACTGAAATAAATTTGGCAACATAAAACGCCATTTTACTCGACTCCGGTGGCTACGAGAAGCTAAGCATCCGCGACAATCAATATTACCACAATTAGCTTGCTAACTGGACATTATTGGCTCGTTACCTACCACACCAAAAACACGGCCTCAGTCGCAACCTCACGATGTAGGCATTTAATAAAAAATAACTCAGCAGCGCTGAGGGGATCACGATTTTCAGAAGGAAAAAATAAATAAATAAATATGCGTAATAGCGTAACCTGCACCTCAGCTGCCCCAAGCTAACCACTGGCTACCTCCGTAGCTACTGAACCCGACACGCTAACTGGCTGCATCGGTTCAGGCACCAGCTGTGCTGTCTCATTTCCTTCGGTACCCATAGTAACAGACGTCCATAGTTACAACATCCGGGAGTGTTTGCGTCCGTAGTTACCAAACATTTAGCGGTGTTTCGTCGAAAAAAGTACCCCTGCCGTGAAAAGAAACCCCGTGACGGGAAGAGAATTTTAATACTCTTTTTTTTTTTTTTTTTTGCTTATGAATTGAGTAAAAGTGAAACGTGACTAAATGTGTTTAAGGACAAAAATTAATGTTTTGGAGCATTTTTTATGACAAACTAAACAGCATTATATCTGTCCTGTAACTCTAATAGGTCATAATTTTCCAGGAAGCGTATATCCATAACGCTTCATTAAAAAGCAAAACAACTTAAACAAATTTTATGTGTGTATGCGTGACTTTAAACTAATTTGTTGATGTTGATCCCCTTTACAGAGCGCCGTTCACATCAGGGGTACTTTTTTCGGCACAACACCAGCTTGTTGACAAGTCGCTATGCAAACGGCAGGCCATTTGAGGCGCCTACATTATTTCCTTTACAGTTTTTAAGTTAAAAAAAAAAGTTATGGAGATCTTCAGAGGAAGTCTGGACGACATATCCCGATCTGCATCGAGCGAGCAGACAGGCAGCCGTGTGTCCAGCGTATTGTTTTATCAAAACAACAGAGTTTGTCCTTCTACACCCTTTCAACTCGTCGTTTTGTCCAACGACCCCGTTGATACCCAGGTAAATAAATGCCTTGATACTTTTCTTTTTAAAACAAAAATTAATCCCCCCCCTAAAACCTTATATAACCATTTCCTGTAGAAGCAGAGCTGCTCCCAGGAATCCACAAATAATTTGACTACAGGTCAGTCTGGCAAAAGTAAATGATTTAAGAGTGCTTTATGAGGCTTCATTTTTAATGAAGTTTTTCTGTGTGTGTAAAGCAAAAGAAGTCCTCTCTTCAGATCAGTCTCACACTGAGGCCGCAGAGGATGAAAACGAGGATTTAGAGCTACAAAGAGCCTATGAAGAAATGAAAAGACTTGATGAGATCCTGTCTGCAGAAATCTTTAAGGAAAAAGAAATCAGGCGTCAAAGGAAAGAGCTTCAAGCCAAACTCTGGCAGGAACTCTTGGTAGACACTATTTAATTATCTACATAGATAATTCAAAAGACAGCCTGCCAGTACCTACTGTATGATGCTGTACTTTTCTTTTTTGGTTGCAGAAAGAATCAAGTCATTCTGAAAGTGCTTTTGAAGCTTTAAACACAAAGCTGTTTTTGGCTTTAGAAGCTCAAACAGGTAAGTACAGGTAACTTTACAGATAAACAATGTTCCTAAAGTGTGTAAACCTACAGCTCCACTACTGAAAAAAGTTGGGACACTGTGTAAAATGTAAATAGTAACAGAGTGCAATGATTTGCTCCAGTGCCCCCCAACATTATGCAGTTTCTTAGTTTTAACATTTGATGTTTTCTGTGTTGCATTTTGAATAAAATATGGGTTTTTGAGATTTGCAAATCTTTGCATTCTGTTTTTATATACATTTCCCACAACTGTGTGTGAATTCGGGTTGTGATTTCCGTACATTAAATATCTTTTTGTCATCCTAAAGGGACAGCAGAAGAGGAAAACTTTGTGCCTCTGTTTGAAACTCAGATTCCCGACTGCGAGCAGGATGGAGACAACCTGTTCTCTGAGCAAAGTGAGTTCGTAAAATCATAGTGACAAAAAAAGGATGAAGTTAGTTGTATTTTTCACTAGATGGCACCATAACCTCAGGAAACTTCTAACAGTTTCCTCCCCATCTGATACAGATAGAAGTGCAGGTTTGAAATATTATTTACAAAGTTGAAGAAGTTTGTCCGTTATGGGGCTTTTGAGCAAAAGCCTGACATTTTTTTTTATGTTATTGGTTTCCTGAAGGAAAGACAAAATCTCCCAGGTTTTCCTATAAGAATAGAAGCTCAGGAATGTGGCAGATTTTGTGCTTTTGCTCAGCATTGATCTATTTTATATTACACAAATATACTTTACCCCATTGGTGCATTTCATTTACGAGCACACCGTGTGTTTTGCTTGGCAGGTGAAAATAGGCCAGACAGCTTGACTGAATCAATAGAAATCACAGTTGGAGACGTTGAAGACGACCCATTTAAAGGCAGTAAAAGTTTCAAAAGCAAGAATAAACAGAAAGACTTTATCAAGAGGAACATCGAGGTGTGTCAGAGCTCATGATGCAAAAATGCAGTGCATAATTTCATTAAGAATGTAAAAAATGTGCTTCCTTCGTCCTTTTTATAGGTCATATTACAAGTCTAGTGGACTAACAAGGATACAGATGTTATGCAAATCGTGATTTTTAACCTTTTTACCCTAATTTTGTGGAAAACAACAGCTAGTAGGTGGCGAGGTGGCCCAAGTGCGTCTGACCCCTGCAGAGAAAGCGCGTCTGGCTGATCTCCTCCGGGAAACAGAAGAAGAGGAAGAGGACAGCGCTGAGGGCACAGACAGAGGGGTAGGATCACATCAAGGTGTAAAACATAGGCTGTGGGGGCGGATTCTCTTTTTATCATCTTTATCAGCACGGTCTCATTTATAAAAGCTTAAAAGGGGATCTACCAGCACTTAAAACTCACATTTACTACTAGTAAAATATACGATTTTTATTGCACCCTTCGCTTTTGTTGCAGCTTTTTAATCCATTTAATTATAAGCTATCATGTTTTTTTTAAACTAAATCAATCTCAGAATGCTGCCAAAATAACAGAGCCAGTATTTGATAACCCCTGAAGTAGCATTAGTTACATATTTCTGGTTTGATGACTGCTTGGCAGATTAGAGCGTCTCTGGGTGGAAGATTCTGACTCCTCAAAGCATTTCAGATTATAAACCAGATGTCGGATGCCATTTGTGGTTCGCTCGGAATGCTATGCATGTTCTGGATTAATTTTATAATCTAGTTTTCAGTAAACCCCTCTCCCGTTCTTCAGCAAAACTCAGAAGTGAGAATCTTTTATGTTGTCGTGCAACAAGCTGCAGCTGCGCTCGTATTAAGGGCGCACTGATGGAGCCTGAAGTTGGGAGAATGGGACCTTTTGTTTCCCTTTAAGGGTTCAT
The DNA here is from genome assembly GCF_001649575.2 of Kryptolebias marmoratus. Taxonomy (NCBI): domain Eukaryota; kingdom Metazoa; phylum Chordata; class Actinopteri; order Cyprinodontiformes; family Rivulidae; genus Kryptolebias; species Kryptolebias marmoratus. Next base: position 14,581,885 of record NC_051439.1, read on the forward strand.
CTAAGACCATGCCACCTGGAGTGGTCCAGTATTTCACCCTGAGCTCCATTCTGACTTCACATTTTTTTTTGTTTTCACATTAAATTTGCCTTAATAACCCCTTTGGCAGCTGTAAAGAAGTCAGATTGGTCTAAAGCCTGTTTGAAAGAGGGGGAAAAAACATCCTTACCTTTAACATGCGGCTCCATTTAATTTGACCCAGGCTGCTCTGCATTGGTAGAACAGCTTGCCAGGGTTTTTGTAAATGTCTCACCGCTTCTTTTATGATGTTTTTCTTTAACTTTTAGAACAATACTGCTGTGATTATGATGGCAGAAACTAAAGCGGCATATACTGTTTTATTTCTTTCTCGTTTTGGCTGAAGAGAAACTTCCTGTTATTGCGAGGCAGCGTTATTATGAATGGCCATGATGGGGCGAGCACATTGTTTATGTCACCAGGAGTTTGGCAGTGAGGCATCTTCAGTTCTTAAGACTTCTCTCAATTCTTGGCAGAATCCCTTGGGACGCATTTATCAAAAGCTGCTGCTCACTTCTTACATCAGACAATTCCTTCTTCTTTTTTTTTTTTTTTTAAATGTTACAGACTCTCGTCTGAACAACCTCCACGCTTCAGGGTAGCCATGGTAACCTGAGCAACAAAGCAGCTGTCAACAACTTACTGTCGGGAATCTGGGAAGGCATTCATTCCTTTCCTAAGGCCTTAGATGTTCAGTTAGTGGGAACAAGGACAGATAAAAACAATTAGAGAAGTACAGATTTGCCTAAATAATACTGCAGCTATGTAAACATTAATATATTTATATTTATATATTTTATCAATGTTGACTTACACCTACAAAACAAATACTAAACTCATTGGCTTCGTGTAAAAGGCTGACTGTTTTCTCTTTTTTACACAGAACATCATGAAACGATCATTTATGAAGCTACAGCCAAAACCATCTGCTTAACTTAGCTTAAAGACTGAAAATAAAGTTAATCTGACTCTAATTGCGGTTTCCAATTTTTCACATTTCGACAATCTTGTCTTGTTTATATATTTACAACTTTCATTTTTAGCAACAGCTTAAGACTTACTGAAATTTTTGTATCTATCTAACCTCCAGGAAGAAACTAAATAAGTACAGGTCCAAAGTTTGGTAATTATCCAGATGGAAAGGGTTCGTCATTAATTTACTTTAGGGAACTGGAACTAAGATGCTTGTGCCTGTGTGTGCATGTGATTGTCTGTCTGTTAGATAAATATGTCATGAACAACAGGATGGACTTTAATGAAACTTCCAGAAAGTGATCATGTACAGCGAATTAACTTTTGGAGTCAACCCATGGCCACCACAGCTAATTAACATTAACAAACAGAAAAATGGCTCAAAATCAGTAAGTTTCACGGATATTGAGCTAAAATTTGATCAAGTAGTAGCTGAGAGGCCTTCACAACACTTCATATGACAATGAGCGTAATTTCTTTTTGTTTTTTTGTTTTTTTTAAAGTTTGACCAAAATAGTTATAGCACTGAGAGTTAACATATTCTATTTTCAATATTTTCTGCACCTGTTTCAAAACTCAAATTCTGTTGTGCAGTGGTTGGAAAGCCCGCATGTGGAAAAAAAAACAAACAACCATTTGATGTCCCAGACTTAAACAATCCGCTGCATCCAAGTAAATCACAGTGGTGGTTGAGAAAACAACACTGATCCAGATTTCAAGTTCAAATAACAACCATTAAATTTTGTAGGTCTTTCAAAATTTAGATTTGTGTTGTACTCCACCTCATTAATGAGCCTCTGTGTTTGCTGTTTGTTTCTGCCAGTGATTTTATTTTTTAGCTGCACCCCCTCCCCCCTCTTTCCCCAGTGCGCCGAGGTTACAGCTGTGTTCTTTGTAGAGTTATGATCTGATTTGGCGTGGTGTATTCTCACTAAATCTCATCTCACCACTTTGTTGTGGTGAGATCACCATGTACACACTGCTTCCCATAGGATTTAATGGGAGTATCACAGAAAGTAAGGCATTTGTCAAATGTTGATGCTGAACCTGTCGAAATACCAAGAGCTAAGACAGACTGCACTTCTTCTCTGATTCAGACATCACTGTCATAATATTCCTAAGCACGCACCGTCTAGATAATGTTTATCAGTTGTGTTGTTTAGGTTGCCACAGCGTAAAGCAGGCTTTTACCTCACAGACCATAACTTACTATACTGATGCTTTTTTTCCCAGGCTACGTGGGCTGCGTCAGTCTTTACAGACCATGGATACACCCCTAAACCAACTGATCTGGAGCAGCTGATGGAGATAGACTCTAAAATTTGTCGCTTTCTTCCTTATGATGAGTTCAATTCTCTGCAAAGTTCTTACACAAACCTAAGCATGTCTCAGGTGAGTATCCAGAAGGGCAAACTAAACAGAAATCCTGTTATTGTTTTACATTTATTAGGTCTTATTGTCCCTCATCTTTTCTTTATTGCCTTTTTTTGCAGTTTTATTCTGTATGTAAAATGTTTTAGGCAAAAAGAGGCACCCTGAAATGACATTTTCTGCCAAGGCTGATGTCCTAATTCACAATTTCAAACATATTAATGAGGATTTGCACTTAAATTTACTGGTTTATAACCAAACAAATATGGACATCCCAATTTAAAGGAATGCAGCTTGAGTTTAGGTAAAAGGAAAAAAAACATTTTGATTCTTAGTTGGTGAACGCCCCACCTGTTGTGGCGCTGATGTAAAAAGAATATTATAAAAAATGACCGCACACTAGACCTCTTCCAGAAGCAGTGATTCATTTCAGGTCCGTAGCCATAAATCCTTAAGGAGGTTATAAAAGAAAATATGCTTTCGTCTTGCAGTTACCTTTCTTCTTGGTAGCAGTTTAAGTTCCTAAACGGAACCATTTGAAGATCAGCTTCGGAACCGGTTTGTGTTCCTGCTCATTCCTGGTATCGAAAAGCACGAAAACCGCCATCATATTTCTGTTTTAACATCACTGATTTTTTTGCCACTGATAATAAATCATGCCTGAGATTCTCATTTTTCCACCCTTTCATCTTTCCTGTCTGACTGTCTCAGACTGATAGAGAGTAATTCAGCATTCCCCTGTGGGCACGCCTTCAAAAGAATCACCAAGAACTTAAAGATGTGTTTTTAGAAGTCAGTTTGCCAACAATCATTTTCGTCTCCTGCACAGTCACCGAAGTTTTAGCTTCTGAGTCCACAAGTCTGTTGCTTTAGCCTGAGGAGCCAGTGAGGCCTGGTACCAGCCTGGATGATGCCACAGAGGAGAGTCAACCCCCCATCAGACTGTAATTACAGAACTGGTGGACATTGAGGAGTGCCAACTCCAAAAAAGGATCATCACTTTCCCTTTCATTTAGATATACGGTATTAACTCGCAGGACTAGTTGCCCAAAGATGTAGACTTACATCTTTTTTGCATAAAGCACAAAAAAGGAACTTTAGATCTTCTATTTGTCCATGAACTTCTTTCCTTCTGCCATATTACAGATTCTCCAAAAACAATGGCCTTAAAAGTCTAATCATAAAGCTGAGTCGGGATATCATAAACATCACGATCAGTGTTTGTAGTAGCATGGAATTACTCGTCGCAGGGCCATGTGGTGAGTCATGAACATTTTCGTTGGGAAAAGCCTTGTTTCAGTTCCCTCTTGCCCTTTCTTGGCTTACTCTATGATTTCTAATGAAAGGGAAAATCTCAGATAGCTAATGATCTGGACTGAATGAATGCAAAATAATAAATAAATAAATTAAATAAGCACTGCTTTCCTGGACACTAATGTGCTTTTGTCAACCTCACTCTTCCTGCATTTGCCAATCCTCTCCCTTTTCTCAGGCTTCAGCTGAATTAAGCCTTTTTTATCATTAAAAACGTCTGTTGGTTTGAAGCATTAATGTACAGTACACCCCTCCTACTGTAACACTGTGTGGGAATGGCTGCGCCACCCACAGTCTGAAGTCAGCAGAGAGGATTCTGTCATAAGAGTTTGCTGATGTTGGTCACACGAGCGTTTAAGTGTGTGTTTGCGTGTCTGTGTGTGTGTGTCTCACAGATCACAAGTGCACATGTTGTTTCAAATGTGGCTTCTTTAGACGAGCGGCTGCAATGAAACTAACAAATGGCGTTATGGTTTTAAGTCACTGTCACGGTTTTGATTGCACCTCTCATAATCAGCTCCCTTGGTTACTCCAGCTGTGTTTTGTTGTGCACTGGTTGGGTATAAATTTTGATGGGAGCCCATGAGGTCACTTAGTCATATTATGTGGTTTCTGATGAGCACTCATTATTGCAGCTCCAGCCAATGTTAAGTGGGAGAGCAGAGCTTTGGGGAGAAAACGCCCTTTTGACCAACACAATGTGGTCAGTTTGAACATCTTTGGTCCAGTCATGTAATTAAAGCTTTGGGAAAGGTTCATCCTGTTATACTGAACTTTAAGTATATATTGTATTAGGTTTAATGTTGTAAAGAGAAAAAAAACACACACTCTGGACATTCTCAACATGTCCATTTTGTTCATTCAGATTGCTCCATTCATTTGTTATGTGGCTACGTGTTTGTGTCCTTAGTAACATAATTTTATGATTTTTCTGGGGTTCGGAAACATCAGACCCTGACAATATTTCTTTATTTTGGTTTTCTTTAATTAAATTGTCATTGTCCATCTTCTCTCATCCCATTTTAATGGTTTAAACAGAGGAATTACTTCATATTTTTGGCATCTGAACATCAGTTTTATGATCCAGGAATCAATCACCCTTTTACCAAAAAGTTATGAGAATTATTCATCCAAAACTCATTTGTTGATTTGTTTAGATGTAAATAAATCCCCTTAAACCTAAAGTAAAATTATCCTTCACGTTCTTTTAAATTTAAAGCTCTCTTGAGCCAAGTCTAACTTTAGAGCTAAACTAACTTTCAGTGTTATTGTTGCTTATGTTTATGCTTAATCTCATTTATTTGGTACATTCAGAATGTTTAGAAAAGTGATATAGACAGCAAACTTGTTCAAACTATTGATGGTGCGAGTGAATTATAATGGTGCTGACCATGGGGCGATATATTTTAGACAAAAACAAACACTCAGTTGATTTGTTGAATTGGTAGAGTTGGCCAAATATAACTTTGTCAGCGGCTAGAGTTTCATGGTTACACTTGGCCAGATCATCTCGAGAACAAGAGGTCTTGGGTCTTGGGTTGGGTGGTGTTGGAATGCAGCGACTTGTGCCAACCAATGGTGCTCCTTAGAAGGACAATAGGCACAGATTCATTGACGCATTTGTGGTCTGATCCCATAAAAATACTGCTATAGTGCATATTGCTCAATATGTGAATGCTGGATGTAATTATGCGGTGTTAGAACATTCTATGATACTGTGTTAGCTGACCTCTGAAGTATGGTCCTCTGGAATCCAGTTACCCTTTTCAAAGGATCCCCACCCATCAACACATAACCCAAAATTACCCTAACAATCATGTTTTTTGTGTTGAGAGCAAACTAAAGAAACCCCTTACAAACCCAAGAGAACATGTAAACTTAACACAGAAAGGTCTGCATGTCAGGGATTCAAACTGGTAACTTTCTTCTCATGCCCATTTCTGAAGCACTATAGTGCCAGAACATTAAACTGGGGGTTCTGATAGCATAGCTGACATGTGTACATGTAACATTAATGGGTTTTGGCTTAAAAATTAGAACAAGACTCAAATGTCAAAGTGAATATAAAGAAAGAGAAGACAACTGCTCTCTTTGAAAAACAAAGATGTCCATCTTCTCGCTGAGGTATCCAAACTTTGCTCATTGAAAACAAAAATAGATGTGACAGTTTTTTTTCCCCCAAACCAGAAGCAGATGCTTTAGATGGCCAAATTAGCTCTCTCCAACTGCGATTTCTTAATTTAATTGTACCTTTCTGATAATATTAAACACCCAGTGTTGTTTCTTGGATGCTCTGCTCATGTGAGGACAGTGGCATGATGTGACTTGAGGTGTCAGGGCTGTCTTATGGCACATTTGCTGTTTTTCCACACAGTTTTAAGAGAATGGGCGTCACACCCTTTTGTTCCCTGTAATTCCTGTGAGACTCCGTTCGTTTTATTATAAACGCCTCTCCCACTGGTGGGATCCACAGCTGCAGTTGGGTTAAGTGGTGGTTCAAAGAGGTTTTTCCTTGTTCTTAAAGATCTGACTTTCTGACTGTTTCACTCATTATAGCAGCTCATTGTGGAGAAATTAGTCACATAGTCAGCTGTTAGCAATAAGCAAGCCCTAATGCTGCGCATTGTCTAATATTCTATAAAATTGAGCCAAATCAAAACCAATTAAGCAATGCACTGGCAACCGTCAGCTCTACGGTTTTATTTTCCCCTCTAAAAACGTGCCACTCCATCGTAAACCAGTGTTTGCAGCAGAACTGTAGGTCATGCATTCTGCTTGACAAAACACAGGATCTGTCACTGGAGTGGAAAAAAAAGAACACTTGAATGTTTTTTTTTTCATCCAGATGCTTTTGATAAATATTGATCACGGCCTACTTTTCAAGCTTTTTACTTACATTTCGTTTCGTGTCTCATTTTCTGGCAAATTGTTTTATGTTAGTAGAGCAATCTGGGCGGAAATAATGTTTCGACCGTCTCTGAACAATAAAAGCTCCACATTGGGATGTATATACTGCGGTTTGAAAGGATTGTGAATGCACGACTTTCTTCTGCTATCTACAAAGTTTTAAAAGATCAGACGTGTGAAGATTTCTATTGTGCTTGTGTTTAGGCCATCAAAGGCAAAAGCAGTGCAATAAGACTTTTGTCATTGTATGCGTGCAATCTTAGCAAACACAAAAATGGCTATAACTCTGTCAAATTTACAGATATTGAGCTAAAATTTGGTATGTTAGAAGCTGAGACTGATCCCCCAACTTGAATCAGAATGCTAATTGATTTTGTGAGATCTGTATGTAAAACTTTGCCATTAACTATAGAAATCAACCTTGTCTGTCTCTTGACAAAATATCCCATGAACCACTGAACAGATTTTAATGAAACGTCCAGAAAGTAATTATTAGATATGCATCTACAACTGATTAAGTTTTGAAGTCATTCCAATTCAAGATGGCTACCGCAGCCAACTGACCTTAAAAACACAAAAAGGGATTGTTACTTAGCCAATTTTATGGATATTGAGCTAAAATTTAGTGCGGTAGTAACAAAGTGTTGTTCCCAACACATACTCTGAGTGCAACATTTTGCACAACATCTTTGCTTAAAACCTTGGCATTGACTGTTGGAGTCAACCGTGTTTGTCTGTTAGCAAAGTATCCCATAAACCACTGATTGGATTTTAATGAAACTTTCAGAAAGTTATTACTGGATTTACTTCTACAAATGATTACCTTTTGTCGTCAACCCAAGCCAGGACGGCCACCACAGGCTAATTGACCTTTGCCAACACAAAAAATGTGTACACCTCATTGAATTTTACAGATGTCGAGCTAAAATCGGGTGCAGTAGTAGTTAAGAGGCATTCACAACATATACTCAAAGCAGCAACAGATTATGTGCGATCACATAAAATATTTCAATATCACATGAGATTATGCATAATGTTGTTTACAAGATTGGACCAAAATGGCTTCAACTCCATCATTTCTCAACATAATTTTAATCTAAAACACTGACATGAAAGGCAACGGGTGATATGCATTCCTTCAAGGAATGCTAACCCAGTATCAGATTCAGCACATTTTTTTTGGATCGTAGAACGCACCAGAAGGTTTTGATCTTTGCAACTGTGATCCCTCCAGACCACCCTCAGTTTTGAAAAAAAAAAAGCATGTATACAGTCCAGATGACCCACAAGTGAATCTTCTAATACTTCAGGAATGTTCACCAATCACCAAGTCAACAGGGATCCAAGATACTGATGAAAAAAACACAATCTCTGAGAGAAGAAAAGACAGCTTGGACACCAACAGATTTTATATCTTGAGACATCTTTAGATGGACATGTGCAAGAGCCCAAACTTTCTGTCATGGAGCTGCATTAGATCGATATGTGGTGCAACCTTTAGGTAAAAATACTTCAAAAAGTATGCTGTTGTTTGCATTCTTCATTCTTCAGAAAGTATTTAAAGTGTAATGCTGTGTTGCAGCACCTCTGCCTATGTACCCGACAGACGATTAAAGCTCAGAGCTGGGCCAAATATCAGCAGAAATACGGGAACAAATGAGAGAAACTGAGGAGCCAAGATACTCTCAAGCTTGTGAGAAGTTTGCTTCTGAGCTCTCAGAGGGAGTGCTCGTTGCAAGGCATGCGGACAGGCCTTGGCAGGTAGCCTGGGTCCACGTGGCACAGCCAGAGCCTCCGCTATACTTCGCATTTCAAGAAGAGAGAAAACAGAGACATGGCTGGAGCAGGAGAAAAGTGTGCCGTCCTGAACAATATCAGGCATCTCTACGTGAGTCAGCATGGCTGGCTTTCTTTCTTTAAAACACCCCTGTCCTCCTCGAATCGTGCAGCCACGAGACACATGCTGTTGATGTTAGAATTTATTGTAGACATATTTCTTGCATTTAGTTAGATAAGACTCCTTTAAAGTAACACAGTAACCTATAACAGCACACTTCACTGACTGCCGTCTACAATTTATTGTAGATTTGAGTAGTTGCGCAGATATAAATTTTGAGATAGCAGTCATTGTCCTGCATGAACCGCTTGCACGGAAGAATAACAAAAACATGCTGTTCTTACTGCTTCCCTTTTGATGACTTAATGTGATCAACAGATATTTTGAATAAAACAAAGGCCCCCACAGTCATGGTCAGTGAGCCATTTTGAGGTTACTGCATGCTTTGAAAAAAGGTTAAGCTGCTGGCAATGTTCCACATCAAAGAAATGTTTTCCAGGCAAAAACCCAAACAGTATATTTTCCTTTCTTTTTTTTTTGTTATATTTACCAAATTCCCAGAAGTCGGAATCTTCCTTGCTATGGAAGTAGCTTTCTTAACTACAAAGGATGAAGAACTTAAGACAGCACCTTGTATGAATTAGTCCGTTTGACGCGAGCAGCAGCGTTTATGATATTCTTGTTGACACTTCCTTGGACTAGCCACCTCGAAGCAATCTGTTGCTGTTTAGCTTGTTTAGATTGTGTGAATAGGTTAATTAGGTTGTCTAAAAAGGTTTTATTTGACCCTTTTTAAGGTGGATTATAGGCTGCACGCTGCTGTTAGCTGTTGCAGCGTAAAGAAGGACATGTTGCAGTAAAATGCAGAAGTACACTAACCTATGCTAATGGCATAAACACATTTATTTTGTTCTTGTTGTGTATGACATCTGAAAATGAGTGTGCGTTGGAGGATCCAGCTGTTTTCTTTGGCGAGACACTACACAGATGCGGACCACATTGGCGGGAAGGAGAACCACCAGACTACCAAGCTCAATGGCTCTCTCTACAAAGAGAAAATGCTAATGTGATAATACTTTATGTTCTTCATTATAATCTAGTTCATCTGCTGAGGTTTACTGATCTAACATTTGTTTTGAGGCTGATTAGTGGTGAAATGTTTGGCATTAAACAATCCCCGTTGTTTTTCCAGTATCATCGGTTGGGACAGAGGAGGTCGATGCATCGACGGCTGCAGCTGTTTCACACTCAGACACGCTGACAAAATCAACATGGAATGCATTTGAGGTCATAATATTAAATGTAGGATATATGGTACTTAATAATTTTATCACTTTTATTTAAAATTCTTACAAATGATAAATGAACAAGTGTTAGTTTCATCAATAGGTCAGTATTATTGGGTGATACAGGCCAGTCACAGATAAACTGGGATCCACTACACTGGATTTCTGTTATTCTCTCTTCTGCACCTGTCCACGGGTATTTTGGCACACTCCTCGTGAGCAAACTGCTCCAGGTATGAAGGGTTTCTTCTCCAGGCTGCATGTTTCAGCTCCTTCCACAGATGTTTAATAGGATTTAGATCAAGGCTCAGACGGCCACTTTAGAACAGTCCAGTGTTGTGCTATTAGCCGTTCTTTTGGGTCATCCTGTTGGAGGACTCATGACCTGCGACTGAGACCAAGCTTTCTGACACTGGGCAGCACATTTGGCTCTAGAAAGCTTAGATAGAGATTTCATTGTATCCTGCATAGATTTAGGACACCCTGTGCCAGATGGAGCAAAGCAGCCTCAGAACTTAATCAAGCCTGCTCCATTTTTTAAATTTCATTTTTGAGTCTGTGAACATAGAGCTGATATGACTTGATACCAAAAAGCTCCACTTTTGTCTCATCTGTCCAAAAGACATTCTCCCAGGAGCTTTGTGGCTTGTCAGTAACCATTATGGCAAATTCCAGTCCCGCTTTTTTGTCATTTGGTGTCCTCCTCTGTCGTCTTCCATGAACTCCACTTTGTTTCAGACAGCGACTGATGGCGCAATCTGACATTAATGTACCTTGATCTTGGAGTACAGCTCTAATTTCTTTGGAAGTTGTTCTGGGCTGCTTCCCAGTGTCCATCTCTTCCACTTGTCGTCAGTTTTCATCTCGCAGACACATCCAGGGAGACTGGCTCCAGGCCTGTGGACCTTTAACTTCTGAATAATCTGTGCAGCTGTAGACACAGGGACATCAAGGTGCTTGGGGATGATCTTATAGCCTTTACCTTGTCAATAATTGTCTTTCTAAGCTCTTTAGGCAACTTTCTCTCTCTTTAGCTTTCTTTGGTCCATGTTCAGTGTGGTGCACACTATGATACCAAACAGCACAGTGACTACTCTTTACTCTTTACCTAGGTAGATTGATATCTTGTAACATTCTTGTAAATAACTGATGAACCCAGTTATTTACTTTTTATATTTAATATTGTACATTTTGTAAAATATGCAGTAAAACACTAGAACCATCACTTCAGAACTTTTTTTTTGTTCTCCAGACCTCACCTTGACCTCCTCTGTTCCTGTTAACTGACTTTTCTTCATTACTAAGGACATACGTAGTTACCTCAGCATTCCTTGCTATCATATAGCCTTCTACTGCTTGCAGGCTTCAGTTATTTAATTATCAGAGAACAAGGCAGCTGCTTAGCAGAGCTGAAATATTGAAATAAATGAGATACATTCTTTTAAAATTTCATCAGTAGATAGACATACTTTTGTCCACAAATGCAGTTATCTTTGACATGACTGTGTTTTCTTTTTTTCATAAACAAAAACAAAGTTCTGGTCTTCTTGGCCTTCTGGTGATCCTTTGACCCAGATAGTTAATGTGATTATTGAAGATTTTTGAATAGCATGACAAGTGGCTACTCCAAAGAGAGCCAATTATCAGACGTTTTCTTTTTTTGTTGATGTTCAGATAAGTCGAGCCTCAGCTTCTCCCCCCTGCTCTGTTTGAAAGTAACCTCGTTCTGAGTTGAAGCTTTCACACATTCCAGGAAAAGGAGCACAGATACTGAAATGCTGTAGAACAGTTGTTGGAGTCTGTTAAGGTCGAGTCACGTCATTCTCTCTGACTTCTCCAAGAGGTGAATCAGTTGGAGTAGCAAAAGAACAAAAAGTGATTTACTGTGTAATGATGCCAGTGCCTGAAAATTTAATCGAAATCTGTTTTTAATTTGATCTTGACTTACACATACGAATATGTGTGCATTTACATAAGATTTTTACCAAGCTCAAACTGATAAATGCATTTCATTTTGATAGGACCCTTTCATTAAAGTAAACCTCGCATGACATCCTTCACAGTTTTATTTAAATTAAGGCAAATCCACGCAGCACTTACTGTATGTTTTACCACTTTACACATATTTAAAAAGTGTTATTTGCAGTGATTACACTCATTAACTTGCATAGCTTGAAATTTGCTCTTGCTGAGAGAAAAAGTCTGAATTCTTTTTTTTTGACTTTAAAGAAAAGTATATTAAGTTCTGCTTTGCCATGGTAAAGCTGTGGATGTACACACTTTGACAGTTTATTGAGATAAAGATAATGTAAATGCCTCTTTGGGTTGTGAACAACTTCGTGATCAATATCCATCAGGATAATAATACATCAGTGTCATAAAGAGCTGTTTTGCTTCATATAAAAGTGTCAGAACAGACTAATAAGTGTTGTGCCGCCCAGACAAAAAGTTGCAGACTTGCTGCTGACTTTCCCAGCTGTCACTGTTTTGCAAGTAAAATAAAAAAAACCCTAATGCCTTTGGGCTCTGAGACCTAAAAGACTTCCATCCTATTACAAATGAAACATTAAAAGACTTTTGACTGGATGCCTATAAACAAGTTTGTTTTAGTCTTTCATTCATTTATTCTATGATGATTTCATACCTAATACTGCAGGGTTAAATTTTGCATTGTACTGCAAAGCAAAAAAAATCAAATGCAGATATTTTTAGCTGTGTGTGTAAGCTTGCATTCAATCTTGAATGCATAGCAAAACTCCTAGGAAATTTCTTTTGCCATGTCGTTCCTTATGTCTGCTGCATCTGGACAAGGAAATACCACTTGAACACTCATTTAAACTAGAAAAAAAAACAAAGTAATGTTTAAACCTTCCGAATTTAGTTTCTTGAATTGTGCTTTTACACCAATCTTCATAAAGCTGCAACACAATGCATAAACTCAGATTTATCTGTTGTTGCACAGACCCTCTTTCAAGGCTGTAACTGTGAAAGGTCAAAGACCAACACAGATATAATGGAAGTAGCATTCCTTGAAGGAGTACATATCAGCTGCTGCCTTGCTTGCCAAAGTTTTACTCAAAGATGTTGCTTGATTCATTAGCTCTGACTCTTAGCTATGACCACACCAAATTTGAGCTCAAAGTGTGTAGAAATGGCTGAGTAGTCATTTTTGTGTTTGCAAAGGTCATTTGTCTGCAGCAGCCACCTTGAATTGAGTTGAATTCATAAGTTAATCAGTTGTAGATGTCCAGTGATTACTTTTTGAGAGGCTCATTAAAATAGATTCATGAGATATTTTACTAACAGACAAATACACACGTCCATGCACACAGAGACAGGCAACACCATACAGTAACTGCTTGCCTTTCATGGCAGCAGGCAGTAATAACTAGAGGTTAAAAGCTGAATGAAACAGATTGGTTTTTCTATAATTAGATTAGTGAGATTTTCATAAAGAGATTCAGGGCTTTCCCTGTAGATTTCATCAGGGTTTATAAAGTATTAATTTGTACAAAAACATGTCATACTCATTCAGACTGGTCAGTGGCTTTATCATTGTTAAACCTCACAGACACACTTCAAGTTAGCAGCCTGTAGTTTGTGAAAAGTGGGATAGCTGTTGTTTCCAAATTAAATAAACGGTCTCTCACAAAGATCTGAGCATTTTTAGCAACGTGCATTTAGTGGTGTGAGGATGGTGGTAAAGCTAGACTTTAGCTTTTATTTATCCGAGTTGGAAAGCTGGGCCTTTCACTCTGGTGCGTGACAGAAGTCTGATCTCGTTGCGGTCCTGGCGTTTGCCGTCTAGGATGAGTGAGTCGTGACCAGAAGGGTCCCATGTCGACCACTTGAAAGAGGCCTCGGATAGAAGCTGTCATTATATCCACGCTGGCAGACAGAGGCCACCTTTAGGTGAGGCCACACACAGAAAGGTGTTTTGAAAGGTTTTGTTGTTGCCAAAATTTAAACAGCGTACATCATGTAGTTGCCTAAAATTTGGGCAAATGCAGTTTATGGTATCAGTTGAGTTGAATTGCCTGTTTTGATTATTATTAAGACACTCAACCGTCCGTAAGTATTTCACTAAATGTCCCTCCTACCTCGGGTTTAACATCCTAACATAAACATGTCATAACAGATTTAGAAACTCTGCATTTCAGTTTATGTCTACTCAATCCCACCGTCTTTAGTAACCTACCATTTTGTCATAAGCATGTCCTTATTGAGATGTCAACATTCTATAAAACATCCATAAATTTAAGCGTTATTAGCTCACAGCTGCGCCTGCCTGCCATCCAGATGAACTGAAACAGATGGAAATTTCAGCCTCATGGAGCTGAACTGACACTCCGGTTTGAAGTGTCCTCAGACCCAAACAGGTTTTGGGCTATTTGCATAAAGTAGATTTTAAACAAAATTCAGGGTCAAAATATTATGTTTTTTCAATCTTTTCTAAAATTTAGGCTAAACATGGAGTTTTGGAATATTATAGGCTTTGGTATTTTGGGTGTTAGTTATGACTTGGTTTTGCTTTTGTACCGTCAGCGCTCTAGATGCTCTCTGTACTTCCTGTTTCCAGCTCCTCATTTACTGCCTGTTTTTATTACTAATCAGAACACCTGTTTGTATTATCTCTCCTCTCAGTAGCTATATTTCAGTTTTTCTCAGCGTTTACATCATGTGTTTTACTTTATGTATTAATTTTTTTTAGATCCATTATTTTTAAATATACAATGATCAAGTCAGGCATAAATGTACCCAAGTTAGACAAAAGCTAACTTTCATCCGGTGTCTCTATCCCAAAAGGAGGCATCCTTTTTATGTCATATTTTTTTCAGGTTTCATTGTTCATATCTTAGTCTAATGCATTTCTAAGTTTAAATCCTTTTTTATGTACAATGAATGTGTTTGCTAAGCAACCATAAAAAAAAATTACATAAAGTTTGAATGTCTGTCAAATGGAGCGTTTCTTTAAGAAAGTTTTATTGTTCTTGTGGTTCACTGGGGAAACAAAACAACTAAAATAAAGCATAAATGATGGGTTAATGGTGAAACTGTTCCACATATGGTTTATAATTTATTAAAATTTGGAACTACACAACCACAGTGGGTAAGGGTGGTCATTTGACGTTTGTTGGCTCCAGAAGTCCATCAGCTGTAGAGTTTAGAGTTAACTTTGCTCACAGACACATTTAACAAAGTGCTGGGACTCTTAAATTTCTCATTATTATTATTTTCTAATTCAGGCTGAGTTTTACTGGCATTTGTAGTGTTTGTCCCTGAGCCAAACTAGCTCAAACTTTCCCTTTTATTTCTCTCCTCTTCCATTTATTCTTTTCTCCGATCTGTATTTTGACTTACTGAACGATTGTTTCTTTTTTTTTGGTAGTTTTATGTTCACCGTAAGCTATTTTTTGAATCATACGCTTACACTCTTGCTCATCAGTAATTTAAATGAACTACTTTAGCACTTGAGGTTCTGGTTAATGGCAGAGGTCATAAAACAGGTGCGCGGAGTCTGCTAGACATCGGTAAATATTAATTTCCGTTTTACTTGGAACAGTTTTATCCATTCTGCCAACTTTTATTGGCCCTGCGGCAGGTTTTTGTTTGCCTTTGTACTTAAGGCACAAAGAAAAAGGTCCATCCTGTGCTGATTAAGTCAAGCTTTTCACTTTTAGTTCCTCCTGACCCATTTTCAACATTTGCTTTGGATGCTGTTTGTGGTTAACTGAGGTCCTCCTAATGCCATAAAGATGTGATTTATCTTGCACTCCAGCAGGACATTAGATAAGCTTAGTTCTTCTAACAAGAATGTGGTTCTACTCTGAGCTTTCTCCAATAAGCAGTAAAGAGCCTTTGGTTTATATTGATCTAAACAGGAGTTTTAGCGAAATGGAAAATGAATTGATTACGATGACGTTTTTTTCCTTTTTTGTCTGCTTCCAAGTGCCAGCCATATAAGCTGAGCCCTGCTCTGTTGAGTGCACCCATGTGAGATGAGGTGTTCCTTCCTTGTGAGAACCAGTCATGTCTGTTGTGCATCAGGGCCCCGGCTCTGAGGTTGGCTGGAAGTGCGATAGGGACCGGCAGCCAGGAGAGAAGGTCCTGCAGGATATAAAGGAGAGGCGAGAGCAGGAGACGCGGCTCCAGAAGATCCAACAGCAGCTGGAGATTCTGGGCCTCGGCCAGGAGATGACGGTAAGTTCAAAGTTACACACACAGAAAACACACAAGCTTGTATGCACATTAAGTCTTACATCTGAATAATGAACGAGCATTTTAACACCCAGGATCTGTAGACACACGTGTGACAAATTAGTACAAACACTTTCACATTTTCACATGCAGTGTTCCTTTCTCTGCAGGCTCAGATTGTTTTCCCATCCTACTTTTCTCTGCACCTTTAGTTCACAGTTTACATGAGGATAATGTTCTCCACTGATAGGTTTAGTGGCCTCACTGCAGAGTTCCCTAGAAGCATTAAAACCCCTGTCTGGTTTTAAGGGACTCTGCAGAGTTACAACCAGAAGTTCTTTCCCCAAACTCAGTAGCTAAAGACACAGAACAAGAATGTTCCACCAACAAAGGCAGATGCTAAACCTGATTTCTGCTTTCTCTGACATTTAGGACTTTAAATTTTATGTGCAAAGAAGGAGATGAATGTATTTGTTTGTCAGTGGATGGCATCTCATGGTGTTGTGCAACAAGCTGCTCTCGTTTTAGTTCAAATTGAATAATGTTGAACCACAAAATGATGTATATATGTCTAATTTAAACATTAAAGAGGGTCCCAAACAGTGTGGTAATTACAAATATAAGTGGTGGCCACACCCTCACTTCAAAGGCGTAGCTATTTTAAGAAAATGCTTCTTCACGATTATACAGAGCTTTGAACCCGCCGGTGTTTCAACTACTGCTGCTGGAAAACAGTCTTTGCATTTAGCCGAGTCACTACATTTTATGGCTTATCACTAAATGTCTGAAGCCACTGAGTGACATGAGCCTGAGCAGCACTCTCACAGTGTATAATCTCAGTGCCAGCGGGCTTGTTTTGTGGTTTGAAAAGATTTACTGGTGCAGAATTTGTCTGGGAGGGCATTCTTAGCCAGTCTCACACAGCTGCAGTGTACTCATAAAGTTGATTTGTATAACGTTCATAACTCAAGCACTCACTTTTTTTTTTTTTTACTCCTGAAGCACAGTTACCTGTTCACTTATAACATAATGATAAGAAGTTAGAGAATTTCACTGAACATTACAGTTTTACTAATAAACCTATACAGCTATAATTCAGTCAGTTTTACAAATATTGAGCTAAAATCTGGTGTGGTCATAGCTGAGCATCATCAACACATACTTTAAATCACATCTATTCAACATTAACAACACATAAGTTGCTGTAATGTACCTTATTTTAATGATATTGAGTATAAACTGTCTGAAATTATGTGATGAAATTCGGCAGCTGATATGCATTCATTAAAGGAATGTTAGGCCTTTGATTGCAGTTTAAAATGCACTGGAAAAAGGCCCTTAATCTCATTTTTTTTCTATTTACAGTACAGTTTATATATTTACGTTAATTAGTTTAATCTAACACGTTTTAGCTAAATGCAGCCTGTTTTCTGTAAAATATGCCATAAAAGGCTAAAAAATAAGAGTTCTGCTCTCTTTTTTGTTGCTTAAAGCTCCAAATGTTTGTCTCCCACATTGGAGCTGAGAATACAAATTGTTTTCTCTTAAATTAAAGTGAGTCATGTGAATAATTTAAATGTTGTCTTGGAGAGCCAATATTTGTTTTCTCTAAATTAATTGACACGCAAACAATACTGACTTGGAGCCACATGCTGGAATGGTGGAAACTTGTGCGTCATCTCTACTTCTTGTGTTTTTTTTTCAGACTGAATGATCCACTATCCACCGAAATTCACCTCTGAGCCAGAAAAACAAACATTCTCCGAATTTTCATTGTTCTCGTTTTCTTTTTGTGGCCAAGACCTTGCTGCTAAAATATATATATCTACTTTGTTTTGTGTTGCGCCGTGATGCACAGTAAAATAAAAAGACGCGTCCAGCGGGAGAAGATAAGATGAGTTTAAAACATTTATGATACTCGACAGCTGCGGTAAACTGGTGCTATTTTTCCTGCGACCTCATTTGGCTGCATTCCTGAATCAACTGTGAAAGGAAGGACGATCCCTGTGTTTTACTGTAAAACGGGAGTTCCAGCAGGGCGGGCTTGTTCTAATCAGGCCGGTATCATCAGTTTTATTTCCCCTCTATCAATCAGTGCTGTATTCCTGCTGGAGTTAACCCAACAGCACACAAATTTTAAATCTGACGTGCAAACACGTACAGTCCTCTGCAGGGAGGTGGATACCCAGCCACCGTGGCACCCTCCAGCTGACCTGAAAATGTTGGACTCAGCATTGAGATGCAGTTAAGCCTCGACATTCTGCCAGCTAAGGAGTTTCTAAACTTTTTATTTTCCATAAAATAGCGGTCAGCGTTGCCAGAAAAGAAAAGGAGCTATGGAGAAGAGTTCTCTCAGCAGCTTTCATCACCTTCTCATTTTCATCGCGTGTTACCTGCTGTTTGCTTTTCAGCTCCATTTCTGTTAGATGTTGTCGCACACAGAGAGTTTCAGGAAAGGCTTCTCAGCGCAGACTCTGTTTTTGCCATTATGTCTAAAAGGCAAACAGGAAGAGCTGATCCCACTCATGGCTAAAGATAATGGTTGCGACTTGGATGTGTCAAAACTGGAAAAAATAAAACTCTATTTTTACTGCAATACCAGAACTGATTTTGCAATGAGCAATTTTTGACTTCAACTGTGGCAAAAGTGCAGCAGTTGAAGTTTTTGAAAGGAAAATTACACTGCTTTTGCAAAAATAAATATATAATAATAATGTATAATATATGATTAGAATAATAAGATATAAATAGCATAGCTATAGAGTTTGTAGAAACCTATAAATACCTCAGCATTGCTTCAAGTGTCACATTGACCACATTTTTAAAAACTACAGAAGAAACTAGGAGTTTTTTTTTAGAAATATTTCATGCTTCCCTTTTGTGGTTCATAAACATCTCATATCTGCAGCCTTCCTACCACTGCTGGAGTTTGGTGATGTTGTTTATATGAACGCCCTGGAAAGCTCTCCTCACATGCTGGATGTTGCTCATCATGCAGCCTTGCGATATATAACAAAATGTAAACCTCTCACACACCACTGCACCCTATACTCATTGGTAAACTCAATATCCTGAACATACCCGCTGGTAGATGTTCATTAATAAATCCATCCTAAGCCTCCTGCTCCCTTATCTATATTTTAAGATGTCACAAAGACAGTACAGTCGCAGCCTGCGCTTCCAGGGTTTTATTTCTTTCAGGGTTCCCTCAGTTCACACAGAACTTCGAAAAAAGGCCACCTCCTATTCTGCTCCATCTTCCTGGAATAAACTGCAGCAAGAACTCGAACTGTCCAATTTGATCCATCTGGGACATTTTAAACACATTTTAAAGAAAATGGAAAAAAAATCCTCATTTCAGACCTCTTTTTGTTTGCAGGTTTTGTGCTGTTATTTGTTATGTAACCGATGTTCTGTGTTACAGGTCTCTCTTGTAAATGAGGCTACCTGTTTCAATGAGATTACAAAGCAAAAGTAAATTAGGATGTTTGTGGGAGCAACATCTAAGCCTCAAGCCTCATGACATCTGTCTTGGCAGCTGCTGACTGACATTTGAGACTCCAGACTGTTTTCATATTGTGGCTGGCTGTTCTTCAACAAGATTTTGTTTGTGTAAGGATTGATTTTATGTTACCAAGTTCAGGAAGAAATTGTACATTTTGTTTTTGTTTAGCTGCTTTCGCACACGTAAGCAGCCGGTCGAGTTACAGTCATGTTGCTCCAGTTATGTTAAAAGTCATAGCTATAGAATATCACAAGCCCTCAAAACTCAATACTGTTGCAGTTTGGTTCAGGACACTTAGTAATATGATAATAATATTCTGAACAGTATACTAAGTTATCAAAAAAAAGACAATAATTTGAATAAAAAAAACAAAATATGGGAAGTACCTCTTATATGCCCATGCATTATTGTTTTTATTTATTTTGCTGCGTCCTCCTAAATCATGCTATCACAATTGGTTTGGATTGTGAGATAGAATTTAGATGTTAATGGCAGTAATTCTTGTTCTAAGCTTTCCAAATCCAGATTCTTAACTCTGATGCTTTGCGTCAAAAATGGTTTAAGTATCTATGACAAATAGAAAAAACAGAAATATAGGGACTTTTTTTTCTTAAATTACCTATGAATAAAATGCATTAACACTTGTTGTACATAGGAATGAATAAAGTAAAATTATCATTTATTAAGAGAAATCATAAATAATATTGAGTGGGTAATGAAAATGAAACACCTGTAGATTAAAATGCCATTAGGCACAGACATGTGACAAATAAAAATACCAAATAGATGTCAGAAATACTTAAAAACATTAAGAACGTGTCAAAGTGCTGTATTTTTATTACAGATGTGGATGGTGCTATACGTGGAAATGTAAAGTGTAGTGAAGATATTGTGAACAAAAGCACACCAAACTGACTTTAATTACTCTTTTATTCGTGTTAGACCGATATTAAAACATAAACTGGCATTTGACATGATTTATTTTACAGTTTAACCACAACTTTATTACAGCAGAAAGTACTGTGACCTTGTCTTGCGAGTTATCTGAGCGGGTATGCGATGAATAGAATTCCTCTGTGCATTAGAGGAGCGCTGCCCTCTGGCTCCGAGGCCGATAAAGTTCAGGTATGTGTCTGAAGTCAGAGACCTTGAAAGTGGAGCAGCCCACACTTGTGCTAAACTGGTCCTGCATCACGTGTGTGTGTGTGTGTGTGTGTGTGTGTAGAGGAGCCAATTATGAGCTGTGCAGAGGTGGTGGTCCACTGCAAGGCAGATAGCTGGAGGGCTGAACAACTCTATCTTTGTTAGATTCTTCTCCTGGTGGAAATCTGATACAGAAAACCTGGCTCTTTTACCGCAGGTTGGAAGTTCACTGTTTTGACATTGTTTGATGGTTAAAAACTGGAAACCTTTCTCATTATTTTGATGGTATTCAAATGTTGAAAGGAGGATAAATGAAGGTTCGGCATTCAACGTGAATATAACAAGAAAGCTGCCAAAAACGGCAGGAATAGAGATTTTTCCTTCGATTTAAAGTAGCTGTCAAATAAATATGGGGGAATATGCAATAAAATAACATAAAAACTTTAAATTTATCTAAAATATTGTGTTTAATTAGAGTATTAAAGTAATTATTCTTAGTTTCTTCTGTTGTATCATATATAAGATGCTTCCTGAACATTTGGAGTCTTAACAGCCACACATTTCATGGAACAACAATACAGTCTTGAATCTTTGATATAGGATCATATTGAACAACTGTGCAATTCTGAGCATCATAACAAGGATATGAGTAACACAGTCGAGCCCATTTAAGGACTTTGGATGAGAATGGTTTTGCACGACAGAGATGTCTATCAGCGACTGGTTCCTGGGGATGAGCTGGAGGCTTTCAGAGGGTGGTCTGCTCGACAGGTGATGGATGTGGACTAAAAGCTTCAGTTAAAAGGGATAGATGAGACACTGGAATGTGATTTTTGCCTTGAGTCACTCAGCAGGGTGTGGGGAAGAGGGAAAGATAATTGCATGGGTGTGATGTTTTCTCAGGGGACGTCGCTTGGTTTTGGGTCGCGTCGTGGTATCAGCTGGGTTTTTCTGAAAACTTCATTTCAAAACAGGTTATTTTCTTATCTGTGTCCAGTAAGTTCATTTTGAATGTAGTTATTAGATTTTTAGCTGAATTTTGTTAAACCACATTATTGTTATTACAGTTCAGTGTCAGTAAAATGATTATCGCCTGCCGATGAAGGCAAAGGCAGACTGATAATGTTTTTGACTGTGTGTATGTGGGTTTGTTTGTTTGTACCATTAACAAACTCATATTGTGAATCACTAAACAGTTTTTAATTAAACATTCAGAAATAATCGTTAGGTTCACACCTGCTACTGATTAACTTTTGAAGTCAACTTGATTCAAGATGACCACCACAGCAAAACAATTATAGTAAACACAAAAATGGCTATAAGTTGGTCAGTTTTACAGACACTGAGCTACAATTTGGTGTGGTAGTAGCTGACAGTCATTCACAACATATACTCTGACTGCTAACAGGTCACAATAATACAATTGCAATAATACAAAACATTGCACATAATGTGATTTTTGAGATTTGACCAGAATAGGTATAACTTCTTAATTTCTTAGATAGACAGACAGATAGATAAGTGTGTATCAATGCCTTAAGGATTGGAAACAGAATAACCTGGCCAGGGTATCTTCATTTTAAGGTCCAGAACGTTCTGTTCAGAGTGGGATGACAGTTAGAAACACCAGCACACATGCTGAGAGAATGTTGATGATGATTGTCACTCAAACTAAAAGACTCATTTTGCTCCTCTGGACATGTTGATGTAGGTGAAACAAATGGACCTTTTGCATTACAGCTGTCTAAACAAAGTACAGTGTTTTCACCCCAGGAGATGGGGAGTATCTGTGAGGACTCCTGCACAGGTAAATTAGTCTTACCTCATCTCTTCACAATACAGGAATTACAGATCTGCACAGCCAAAGGATTTGAACTGAAAGAGGACAGTTGCCAGATAACACACGATCCCCAGGAACAGTTATTGATTTTTCCTCCCAAGTTTAGGAAGCCTGGCTTTCATCCTTGAACTTACATGCAGTCCAAAGCAGACGGCATGTGAGGAGCTTGGTTTATCGCAAAAAAAAAACAATACTACATCCTAGAGAAGTGTTTTTTTTTCTCCAAACATCTTCCAGCTAAGCACAGGGGACAGCAGCAGCATACCATTCTATTAGTGTGGAGTGCCAATCTTCTGTCAGGTTCCGTTTCAACTCAACATATCATCCACATTTGTCAAAAACTGAGTTTTAAGTCCAGCAAATTTGTCAGGAGCAAATTTAAAAGGGATGTTGGTACGACATCAAGACTTGGGCAGAGAATTTTTACGCCTTCACTTTTTAGGATTCTGGGTTCATATGATGTCAGTTTTGTGACATTTAGAACTACAGCAATGATCTTAAGGCTAAAAAATGCACATTTTATGGATGGAACACGTGCAATTTTTTTCTCCTGCAGAACGAGACACCAGACCTTACGGAGGAGCAGTTGCTTTGCCTGCTGGACGAATGTGAGCTGACAGAGAGCTGGATCTCCGATCATCAGAGGAATGAAGCAACATCACGGGACAGTTAAAAAAAAAACATCCGACTTGTCCATCTGTAGCCCTGCTGTCAGCGCACATCACATCATCTTTTCCTAAATCAAAAGGAGCTTTATTTTTAAGTGCAAATAATGGAAAATTGTTGTCCTAAAATGAGGTTGCATGAATGAAAACTGTCTTTGTGTTTTTATTATGTTAGCTGGATTACTGCCTGTTAATTTTATTTTGTTTGTGACTCTGCATGAGGAAACAGAGCAACAGGGCCACTTTTTGTATTAATCTATCAATGATGAAAAGAAAAACAATTCTCTTATTCATTCTAATAAGGGCTTGTTATGATGCAAAATGTCCTGCTGCACATATAAACTTTAACTAAGGGCAAAAACTCTATTAGGTCAACTTTGAGCACTGTTATTCATTAAAGTTAAGCATTGTCTATGAAGTATATATACTGTTATTTCGTGTGGTAACAAATACAACCTGCCACGGGGATGCTGCGTGCTCAATGAGAGTGATGTGCATTCCAACCATTCCTGCCTCTAGTGGTGATCTGTTCACAGGGTCTCAGATTAGCAGGATCTTGTGAAACGGGACCCGATCTTTCCCCGCTCCTGGACACCTGCGGACACGCTCGCCTCACTCCTCACCTCATCCACGCATTCTAACCCTACCAAAACGGCATGGAACTATTTTACATTCCTCTTTACTCAAAATGTATCATCCAGACCAACATGTTTAATCCCATCAGGATACCAGGGCTGCATTATCTATCAGGGAATTTAAACAAACACCTCAGCAGTGGCTTTTGAGGACGCATATGCTATCACTTTGCAGACTGATTTCACAAGATAGAAGCAGCATTTTCCCTTCTTTTTAAAGCATGTGCAGCATTTCTGTCTATTATGCCATGTATGTGACCCACACAATATGTTTCCAGAGTGGAAGATACTATATACTGCTCAGTTTGGGGAATGGAAACCCAGTGAGCTCATTTTGGTAAGAATGAGGTCACTCCTAATGTAAAGAGACCTGCAAACTCAGACTGTCTGGGTTTTACATAACAGATCTTATTTGACCAAGTGAAAGACTGAAATTCTGTTTGCAGGTGATCCACTGGTGTTGAGATGTATAGCTTGGACTGCTCATCTGTTTATATACAGGAAACAGGCATTCTGAACTATACCACAGCCAAAACGTGAGCTCAATCCAAAATGTTGGTCAGTTTATCACTCAGCAATGAAAAACTTCTTCTGTCTACCACTCAAGAGGTTTGCTGTTGCATGAAGACATAAGAAGTATGTGCAATCTTCCAGATGTGAATGGATGTGCTGCTTAAGTGGGTTATACTTCAAGTTGAATTTTTTGGCTACTAACTCTCAAGAATACTCCCTTTTTCCAAGGATTCACTCGGCTCAACTAATGGCTTTGAGCTGCCTTTCCTTATCGGTTTGTCTCTGTTGAATTTTCAGGAGGAACACCATTACCATGATAAATATGACTTTAAAAGTCACAGAAAAAATATTAGCGATGACTCAAACAATTAACATTTTTAGCTTAAATGACACCAAGAGGCTTCTTATCCATTTTCTATACGTTTATTGTTCAGTTGACATGATAACAAACAAAGACAAAACAAAAAATAGGAGTATAAACAGCACTATGGTACAGATGTTTATAGAAAAGCTTCCCTAATAATTAAAAAAAGACATACAAAACAAAAAATAACAAAGACATCCTCATGTCAGTGTGCAAAAAGGTTTATACACATAGAAACGCTTCCGTAAGAGGTTACACCTCTAGATAAATTATTTAAATAGCATATATCTACACAAAAAACAAAAACAGAATAATTTATCAAAAGAGCACAGGAAATACATATAGCAAAACAAGACAACATTGATTTTACCCTTTCCTGTTTAGGTTTACTACAAAAATATCTCATATACAGCATAAAAATGATACAAAAGTCTTGCTTTTTTAAAAAAAAAAAAAAAATGAAGCCAACAAGTTTATTCTGTTGCTACAAGTGATTCTTGTGTGTTGCTGGCCTCAACACAAAAAATATGAGGTAATATTTGTACATAAAGGGTTTCCTTTTTTCCCCTCTTTGTCAGAAACACTCAAACTCAGGCAGGCTGGTCATGCACACTGTGCAGAAGCAGAATACTTTTATTTTTTACCCTCCCGATTGGAAGTTGTTTTACATATTTAGAAGATGTTGATTTCAGGTAAATGTAAAAGGCTCCTTTTAAGCAAGATGCATGAGATGAATAAACCCAAAAAGTCATACATAATCTGACTGGCCCTCACTGTTTGTGTCCCCTGATGTTCAGTAAACATGAAAGGTATGATTTGCTGATAATTTAGATTTGCTTTGGGGTCCTATGCCATCTTAAATTTTCTGCAATCCTAGTAGCGTTTTTATTTTTTCGTTCCTGAGAGGATTAATGTAGTGGGCCAGCTCTACGTCTCTTTTAAATGAGATCACGTCTGTAAAAAATGATGTAAGGAATCATCAGAGTAGTTCAAACTAAATTTTGACTCAGTTTTCTTCATCACTATGCTTGTTGGGTGTCACACACACAGAAACGCACAACATTCACTCTCTTTGATAGTAACAGTCATTCTATACTGTCCGTGGTCCCTCAACAGTTCCTTCATGGGGGATTTGTACCCCCCAAAAGTTCTCCAACTGCTTTCTTCATATTGAGCAACGCATCTTTGAGTCCACAGCAGATGTTAATGCTCAAAAAATATTATTAAAAAAAAACAAACAAAAAAAACTCTTCCCTCTGTTCCCTCAACCACAGAGGAATAAGAGTTCTGGTGTGCAAAGCAAAAAAGAAAAAAAGGAAATGTGGCCCTCTTTCAATGCAGATCAGACTGAGAGAGCCCACTTCTTCTTAGCAGAGCTGAGCTCACAATTTGATTTTGGTGCAGGCTTATAGTTTAACTTTCATTTGGCTTTAACTCCTGAGGTCCCTTTCCCCCCGTGTAAGCTCACTTGCTCAACATACCTCCAATGTGCAATTCTTAGAGAAAAACTGAAATCGATTCGGACCATTTATGATCTGCACTGATACATTCTTTTGGAAGGTTTCGGGGGATGCAGTTATGTATCTGAAAGAAATCAGAAACAGACATGTTGAGACATAAAGTCTAAAGTGATAACAAGTTGCTCTTAAGTGCTGAACTATTATGTCAGAGCTTACCTTTACATTCATATTTAAGGTCTGAGAAGTAAACCATCTCTTGAGAGAAGACATACAGGCCAAGTCGCCCACCAGCATATGTCTTGTCATAGATGTTTCCAGAATCAGCCATGATTTTCTTGCCTTCATACATGACCACCCTGAAAAATACACACAATAACATGAGCTCAGTTCCATGTTTTTGGACTATGTTTGTTTGCTCTTAAATGAGGTTTTTAACTTACCTAATGAGTCCAGTCTTGGGTCTGTGGACGAGATGCCATCTGTAAGCAGTGAAGTCCTTCCAACCAATGTTCTTAGGGTCGTGCCACAGAGTGCGCACCTGAAAGTGGCGATTGGCAACATTTAAAATGAGAATTGCATCAAACATGATATGGAAGTGATTTCAATTCCCTTGAATCTGCTCTCACCTGTCCTGGGGTGTCTCCAGTGTGCCACAGAGCGTTCCTCAAGTGTTCACCAGGCCCTGTGGTAGAGTTGACCACTTTGATTGACAAGCCAGAGTAGCCTTGAGCTCTTGTGGGTGTGTTGGACCAGTAGGTCTGTGTGATCTGTTTCCACATCACTGTGTAGAAGCGGGAGCTAGACTGGTAGCCAAACACGAACCCGGCATAGTCGTCATCTCTGTCCGTGTTGATGAAGAAGGTCCCACTGAAATCCACGGCACTGAACTCGTCAAAACCTGGATTGAAATTAGCACTGTTAGGAATTTCCTCCACTTTGTGACCGTGTACTTGAAGCAGCATCTGTTTTGCCAGGTTACATACCAACAGCAATGCCAGGGTCGCAGTTGACAGTCTGCACCAACTCTTTGCCTTGATGCCTCACCACCCAGTTGGGGTCAATCTGAGAAGTACCCTTGGGGTCCAAAGGAACCATCTGGAATCGGCGGAAGTCAGTTTCACTGATGTCAAAGTTCTCGGGGCACACATCATAAATGTCCAGAATATTGTCTTGGTCAAAATCGTCTTTGCACACATCTCCACGACCATCACCTGAAAGGACAGTTTCGATAGAGAATTAGAAAGATGAATACTAAAAAGAAAGAAACCTACAATAACACATCATTCATGTTTTGTAGAGCTCACCATCAGAGTCCAGTTGATCAGGGTTAAAGGCCAGTCGGCAGTTGTCTTTGTCATCAGGAATACCGTCATTGTCGTCGTCATGGTCGCAAGCATCTCCCTTGCCATCCTTGTCATGGTCTGCCTGGTTGGCGTTAGGGATGTAGGGACAGTTGTCCAAGTTGTTCTGGTGACCATCCTCGTCAATGTCCTGGTTGTTGTCACACTTGTCTCCTATGAGATCTGAGTCAGAGTCGATCTGTGGAAGAACAAAATTCCTTTATGATGAGATTTCACAAAGACCATCTCCTCACACTATGAGATATTTATCCTCCCCTCAAACAGACCCTCCTTTCACTATTTTTCCAATAGCCTCCAAATGACAATATAAATGCTACCCCTCATTTTCAGGTATGCAAACAATGTTTCTACAGACAAGTGTGTAGTGTTGTTGCATCTTAGTAAATTATTTATTCATAATTTACAGAAGGTGGATGAGCATAAAAGCAAACCCATCAAATTCCTCCATCAAAGCTGTCACATTTCTTTCTTTTATAAAAACATTTATTTGTTGAGCTGTGTCTTATGTCAATCAGGAAAGCTATCATGTAAAAATGAAAGGTAACTTTTAAATTTACCTGATCTGGGTTGTGCTCCAGCGGACAGTTGTCACAATGATCTCCCACTCCGTCCCTGTCTGTGTCTCTCTGGTCCACATTGTAAACATACGGGCAGTTGTCAACCTCATTCAGAATGCCTGTTGAGTGAAAACACATTTAGGTTTGCCTTCATAAAGGCTTTTGAATACTGACCAAATAGAGATTGGATTTAACTTGGAAAGATTACTTACCATCGCCATCAATATCAACAGCACAGGCATCCCCCTCTCCATTGTTGTCGGTGTCTGCTTGGTCAGTGTTGGCTTCAAAAATGCAGTTGTCACAGCTGTCGCCAACCTCATCCCTGTCTGCGTCATACTGCCCTGGGTTGTACACTCTTGGGCAGTTGTCCTAATTTTATAAAAAAATATAAACTTCATAACTAAAATGGGCCATGGATGAAAAAAAATATGCTTTTATGAAGCAAACTTTGATTTTCCACATTTTTTTTAACTTTGGCTGAAATGTTATATTCCACTAGTGATTTTTACCACATGCATTTTTCTTGCCCAACTTTCCAAATCCACACTAAGAATTATGGGCAACCAGCCACCTCATCCTAAGTTCTGGCTTTATATGAAAATTATAGTGCATTATTCTTTCACTACTGACTTTCCACTGGGACTCTCTGGTGAAAACACAAAAACCTGAGCACTTTGCATTCCTACTGCCCAGAGGAAGGATGGCTACAGCTGACTGCTACTTGCGGTCTCTGAGGAAAGCATGGTTTGGGGCTAAAAAAAAAACTTCAAGATTACTCACCCTATCATCGGGGATTCCATCATTGTCATCATCATGGTCACATTCATCACCAAGGCCATCTTTGTCATAATCTTCTTGCCCAGAGTTGGGAAGAGTTGGGCAGTTATCCTATAGAGGAACAAAAGAGAGGTTAAGAAGGCAATCATCACAATGAGAGGGTGCACATAGGTTATAATGGTTTTTGTTCATGTGAGGTCGGTTTACCTTTTTGCAGTGATAGGTGGCGTTCTCCACACACACCAGATCAGTGTTGGGCCATCCATCCAAGTCAGTGTCCTCTCCACAAATCCGGCCATTCCCAGCATACCCTGGTCTGCACTCACAGCGGAACATGGACTCGGAGAAAACGCCCAAGTAGATGCAATTTGCATTTTTATGGCAGTTGTGGCTGCCATCCTTGCAAGGATTACGGGGAATGCAAACCTGCAGCAAATTACAGAGAGTTTTAAAAAAATGCAAGATGTGTATGTACTAGCTCAAACCACAGCAAATAAATAACAATTCAAACCTGTTTTTTAGCAGTTGCTTGTTCCACTCCTCTTCCGAAGGGCTGAGGACCGGAGAAACGCACAGGACAGGGGAGACAGTTGTACCCGGGCTCAGTGTTCTCACAGCGATGGACTCCGTTGAGACTATAGCAGGCATCTGGGACCTCTTTGCACTCATCAATATCCTTGCATGTGATCCCATCACCGGTGTAGCCAAGTGGACACTTGCCACACACAAAAGAGCCATCGGGGAAGCTGGTGCACTTTGCACCAGGGAAGCATGGGTTGGAAAGACAGCCATCTGAGGACATACCAATTTTTTACATTAAAAACATGATCACTTGAGAATTGTGCAGTTTTTCTAGTTGTTTGCGAAGTTTAGACACATACCAATAGGGCAGTCCTGTTTGTTGCAAATTCGAGTCATTGTAGCGTCACCAACACAATCCTTTCCACCATATTTGGGTGCAGGGTCGTTGCAGAGATGTTTTCGGGTTTGGATTCCTCCACCACAGGTAACAGAGCAACTATCCCATGGTGACCAAGGTCCCCAACCTCCATTGACTGGAAAATAATAAACAATAGTTTTTATTTGACTCTGAATACATAAAGTCTGCAACAAATAACCTTGGGGGCAGATGCACAACTCACCAGGGCAGGGTGACATTTTGCAAACTTTGGTGTGACGTCCCTCTCCCTGGCAGTCCCTGCCACCCATCTGTGGTGTGGGGGAGTTGCAGAGGCGGATTTGTGTCATGACCCCTTCACCACAAGTTACAGAGCATGAAGACCAGGGTGACCAGTGGCTCCATCCTCCATCCTGTTTGACTGTAAGCAAAGCACATACTTTTATTTCACCATGCCATTGAGCAGGGAATAGGAGCAGTGTTAAGAATGTTCAGTGACTTACAGCGTTTGTCACATTCCTGCAGATAGCAGTCACGGGTCTGGACAGAGGTGCCCTCACACTTGCTGTTGATGCGGTCACAGGAACGTCCACGCTGCTGGATGCCGCGGCCACAAGTCACCGAACAATGGGTCCAGTCAGACCAGGCAGACCAGCCATCCTCTGCATAGTCACTTGCTGTTGGGACAGATATAACATTAGGGATTAGTTGAGGTATTGAGTAAAACATCTGACTGGGCTGAAGAGATTTGAAGAGAAACTTACGCGTTCCACAGCGAGGGCAGCATTCTCCATCAGGCACAGTGGCATTGACGCATGGGATGAGTGGGCAGGAGATTTTGCGGCACACAGTAGCAGACTTCTGCATAGTGGAACAGTTTACAGTTGTTAGATGGCTGGCAGCAAAAAAAAAAAAAAAAAGAAAGAAAGAGAGAAAAGGAAAAACCTAGGCTTGATCCTGTTCCAACCCTAATTGCTAAATTTCCAAAAGGAGCTATTTTATAAAGAATATTAACACAGCTGCTGTGTCAAAATGAAAAACCGCGATGCTCTCCCACTAACACTTAACTAATATTACAGTGCATTATTAACTTTCACTATAAGGTGAGAAGTAAAAAAAAAAAAACCAACAACGCTACTTTAATGATTTCAGTCAGAGTGTTGTGGCTTTCAGAAAGGAAAAAAGTAACCATAAAGAAAGGTGTTAATATAATATGGAAGATGTGCTGCATTCCTGAAGGTGTGATGACACTTACCTGACAGGTACACTCAGTGCAGCCATCCACTGTCCATTCATCTTGGTCCTTGTGCACAACGCCGTTATAGATGCAGACTCCGCTGTGGATGTCCAACAGACTTTTCAGTTGCTGGCTATCTACAGACTGAGGGGAAAATAGAGCGTGAGAGTGAGAAGGGGAAAACTTTCATTATGCCAAAGTTCCAGCACAAACGAATCATGGACGGCACTGTGATTAAGACATTGCTGGAATCTAGGAAAGCTCTGCTAATGTGACCATCAGCCAAACATATTTGTGCATTCACATGTGTCTCGTTAAGGATTTGGCTCGGAGACAGACATTACAGCGACAAGTGGATACACACACTTGGAAATGCATTATGCAAAAGGAGAGACACGGCAGGAAGGAAAAGAGGAAGTGAATTATGGTCATTAGAGCTTACCACTTTCTGGAGTTCATACGACAGCTGTTTAACGATCACAGTGAGTCCCCTGAGCTCCTTAAACATGATGGTGATGTCCTCACACGTGAAGCCGCAGACAGAGTACGGATCTGGATGAGAGGAGAACAATAAATTATCTTAACATTTGAAGCTGATAAGTGGAGCAAAGACAGAGATGACTCTTAGGGGAGGAGAGGTCTCACCTTTGGCTTTGTGGCCGGTGTAATCTGTCCTAATGGCAGGGCTGGAACCATTAACAGGGTTGTCCAGGGTCATGATATCGGTTAAGGCTGCTACAAGGGGAGAGAAGATAAACTGATTTCTAATGACTGTGCCACTGTTTATTTGCGCTGAAAGTGGTGCTTTTAGAGACTTACCTCCACTTTGGCATCCCTTATTTCTCAGAATGGCTTCAAGAGAGGTGCCAAACACAAAGTGAACATTCTGAAGCACTCCCTTCAAGAAGAAGAAGAAGAAGAAGAAGAAAACAATTAGAAATGTTCAAACTAGCAAACTTTAAAACTCTAATATCAGTTATTCAGTGAAAATATCATAAAGTGTATAATGCTTTCTTCTTACCATGAACTTGTTCTTCGCAGCCCCTTTTCCAATCCTGAGTCTGGCTTTGTCTGCCAGCTCTCGGGACAGCAGGGTCTGGATGGGGATATCCAGCTCTGACACATTGATCTCTTCACAGCCGACAAACAGCTGAGCCCTGTCCTCCTGGACGAACAGCGTGAGGTTCTTCCAGTGTCCAGAGGCCAGGTCTGCATCCTCAATGGAGACCACCTGCAGCTGGTTCTCAGTGGAGTACACCAGATCCAGGGTGTTCGCCTTCCCGTTAGAGATGATCTCGAAAATGGGCCTGGATCCGTCAATCTTCTCGATGGTCAGGAGGCTGCCCATTGTTTTCTTAAACTGCTTCAGGTTGATGAGGAGGAGGAAGCCTCGCTCGGCCTGGATGGAGTCAATGAGGTCCCTGAAGGAGCTGTCGGGGACTGGGGGGATCAGGTCTGCATTCAGGATCTTGTACGCAGGGCTGTAGGGATCTGCACCTTTGACCAGAGTCACTCCGTTGTCTCTCCTATTTACCCGAACCAGCTCAAATAAATCATACACACTGTTGTCATCACGACTCTCTGGTATGAAAAAAAGGAGAAAACCCAGGTCAGATTTAATTCCTTGAAAAGGAAACAGAATGGAAAACCTGCCATAAAATATAGAAATTGAAAAAAAAAGTCTAAAGTCTACTGGGGAATAATTATTTTTTAATAATTAAACAATAATTTTCAATAATTACACAATAATTTTCCATTCTCACCTGCCAGTCTTGCGCTCTCACAGCTCCAAAGCAGCAACAGCAAAAAGATGCCGCACAGCATCATCGTGAAATCTAAAGGAAACCCCTACAGCAACCACAAATATGAATGTTAACGATCATATGCAAGCAAAATCATTAAAACATAAGACTTACATTAAAACAAAGAAATAGACTTCTACCAACCTTTGAATGAAAAATTGTCCTAAAAGTAATCAAAATGACGAAGAAGAAGGAAAAAAGAGAGCTCCTGCTTCAGTAAATATATATCCTCTTCTTTTAGTTCTTAAAAGCTGCAAAGTCTTGAGTCTCCTTCTTTATTCCTCCACTCATTCAACTGACTCCTGCTGGAGTCTTAGGTGCTTTTTAAAAGGTCTGAGGACATTCCTGAGCTCCTGCTCGGACCAATCAGATGGCAGCAGGAGGGACGGACGTCTTACCTCACAGACAGTCAAAGGAATGATCCGAGACGCACTGAGGGGAGACAAAAATATGCATTCCTGAGCTGAGTTTCCATCACCAGACAAATATTTCATCTGCGCACCAAAACCAGCACTTGGTCGTTTCCGGTCAAACAGATATTATGGACCTAATTGTTCCATTTAAGGAATATTGATTTTGCCTCAAATGAACTGTCAGGGAATGTCTAATATTTGTTTTATTTTGTGATCTAGATCATATTTATTTAAAAAAAAACTAGTGCAGAATCAGATAAATGTATAATCCTTTGTCAAGTTTTATTTTATAACCTACATGTAGTAATTACAGCGGATTCTCGTGTCAAACAGCAAACTAAGAAGGTTTCAGATCCTCTTCGTGGGTTGTTATTAAAGTTGTGACCACCAGGGGGCGCATTGAGGAAAGAACAAACTGTTCTGGTCCAGGACAAAGAGAAGGACGATGAACAATTTTGGCTTTGGGCCTTTCTGTTACAAATAAAATGTGAGGAAAAACATTTAAAAGTTAGAGTTAGATCATATTCTTAAATGTAAACAATTCTGATGAGGTGTAGAAAAAAAGGCATAGCTAATGTTGCTGTCATCATCTCCTAAATTATGCCCTTTAAAAGCTGATTTATTAGTTTCAAGTCAAGTCCTGCGCTAAATAACTACATGAACAATCATTTTGCCATAAAATCATTCTTGGTAATGCTTTCCTATCATTGCATTATTGCTGCATTAATATACAGCAGAAGCATCAGTCTTTCAGATCGTCATAAAGTGAGATTCACACTTTTGACAATAAGTGTAAGAAAACAGCTGTTTGATGAATGTTTATGGTGCAAAAACTGGAATATTTATATTTTTGAGGAAGAAGAGACATCAAACTTTATACTGAATTTATTAGACCACTGCTTATCAAATGATTATATATAGAAGAGCTAAAATGTTATCTAGAGCAAAAACATGCAAACAAAAAGCTGCAAACTACTCAAACATTTAAAACCTGATCTGTAGCCACATCTGCGCTTTTAAAATGTATTTTCTGTACAATAAATAACATTAGACCTTGTGGTACACTTCAGCAATTTGCTTTGTACACTTTAATGTGTTTCCAAGAAGCCAAAAAAGTTATTTTCACCTTCACCCTAGTTTCTTAGAAATCACAACATCCTTGGTCTGCAAAGGGTTAAAGTTTAAGGCTGAGCATTTACCCTTTGGCCTTGTCCCTCTCCTTCTGTTCTTTTTCACCCCAAAGTGAAGACAGAGCTCTTGACAGGGATTTGCTTCAGTTCATCCCTCATCACATTTGGCTTTTTAAAGTAAAAGACCTGTGTTTGGTAAACGAATCGCACCAGCGTGCCAAAGCTAATGCAAAGAAAAGCTGAGGAATGAGAGTGAATGTGACTGAGATGAAAACCTTCTGGAACGATGCGGGGAACACAGAGGCGCCTGCCTGCTGGGATGACTTGTGCTCAAAAAAGTGAGGGGCCGTCTGGCTAAAAATAGGCTGCGGAGCTGTGACTGTGATGAGACACAACATGTGGATGCCAGTTCTTCCGCCAGCATCTGCAGGAACACAGGTTTTTTTTTTTTGCCACTGGTGTTTTTGTGACATGTATGATTTACAGCACTTACTGCTCACCTTGGTGAAACATAAGCCTACAGGAGTTGACGGGCCAGAAGCGAAGTTTCACAGGTCAGCCTGTTATCCAAGTGGAAAAGGGCTTTGGGGTTGTGAAATGGGATCAAGGTGTGGTGGTTTAATGGAAAAGAATTTCGGAGATATCATAGGTAGGTGTGACTGGACACATCTCTCTTTCTTTCTCCGTCGGCATTCTTGTGAGCTCACAGTGTGGGAAAGGACTTGCCAAGATCTAACAAATACCTGCCAAACAGAGCCGAAACGGAAACGGCCCATAGATAGAAAGTGTTTACCCTCAGCGTGTTCCTTTGAATTTTTCCCTCTCTGTTGGAGCTTCAAAACAGAGTCAGTGGGAGGGAGTCCAATGCTACCTAATCACTGTGCGTGTCTGGACGGGTCCAGATAAAGCTACCTCATACTGTTGATTCTGTTCATTCTGCACCTTTTTGAATGAGCAGCTGTATCAATTCATAATAACTGATACAATATCCATATATCTTGTGTTTAAAGGGTTCAAACTGTAACCAGGCACACACAGCAGTGGAGTCACATTCAGTACCACCAATTTAATGAGACATTTCAAATCCAGTACGCCAAGTTCACCCAGCTAAAGTTAACATGGCTAATCAATAACAGTTAGAGGAAACTCTAAAGGGATGAGACAAGTTGCCAGGGGACAGCAAAAAGGATTACAAAATGGGGGACTGAATTTATTGCTCTAGACATTGGAGGCTCTCTCAACACAAACAACACAGCATGATCTGAGCTGGACAGAAAAGTTTGCAATCACCTGGCATCATTTTTTCCCCTCGTTGATCATAAAAACAACTTGAGGAGCAGCATAAACACAGGTTTGCTTTGGTGCAGCGTAGAACTACTGAGGTGTGAAGAACATGATGGCAATGATTTTCAATAACTTTAACCCTCCTGAAGCCCTCGTAATTGAAGAGAGGAAGAAAGCCACGGGATGATTAATGTACACATTGTCTGGACGCTGTAAGTCTGCTATGTATTAAGAAAGCAAATATCAGATTGAGACTCGATATCAGCTGATCTTTATTACTACCAAGCTTGTGTGTGTGTGTGTATGTTAACAAAACATATGTTGAACCACTGGACAAAATGCTTAATTCTAACTACATTTTACTATTCTTGTCTGCTTCTTATTTATATTATTTCATTGTTTTGTTTATAGGCAAATTCCTGGACCTTTTATTTTCACAGCACATTGGTCAGTTTCAGTTGTTTTTTAAAGATGCTTTTAAATAAATTGGACTTTGACTAATGAAACATTCAGAAAATAGCCACTGAATGGACATCTACAACTGATTACATTTTGGAAATAATCCAAGTCAAGATTTTCTGCCACAACCAACTCATCTAAAAAAAACATTAAAAATAACTGTAACTCTGGCCTTTTTACAGATATTGAGCTAAAATCTGTTCTGGTAGCAGCAGAGAGTCGTCCCCAATACACAGTTTAAGTGCTACCTCATCGCACAAAAAATTTGTTTTTAAAACGTTGGCTAAAAATAATCATGACTGGGACATCCCTATACAAAAGGTTTATGTTTTAAACTCAGAGTAACAGCAACTGCCTGTTGGAAGACCTCTATTTATTTAAGCACTTAGAAAAGCTCTTGACACGAGCCGGTGTGGTTTGTTTACAACACAGTTAGCCCGAGTATGGCTCCTCCGGCTGAGCTGGAAAATGACTAAGCTTGATTAAAGGGATACACGTACATGGTAATGCATTTTCCAAACTGTCAACTGTGTCGCACGATTTCTCTTTGTGTCATTCTCACTGTGCTCAGATATATATTGTCAGTGTTAGTAGTTGAGCGTTCTGTGGGTCGGACATAGAAAGCGTCTGCATTCTGTCCAGACATCTTTCCAGACCAAACACGTCCTCCTACATAAGAGCAGCACTTCCCTACAGTTGCAGCCCCCTGTCAAGAGGACATCAGTGGGCCCCAGCTCCTTAAAATTGAGTCACAAAACATGACAGCCTGAGATGATTCCTCGAAACTCTACAGATGTTATTCTCCTTTATAGGGACATAAAAACCTTACAGAAAGAAAGCATCAGTGCAGCACTTGAGCTAGCCAGGCTTCGTAGTGACGCACAGTCTTCTAAAAGTCAGCTAAAAGGCAAATGAAGGAATTTCAAACAACAAGAAACAGTATTCTTTGACCTGAAGCAACAAATTGGTCACATGTTGCTCAGGTGTGTGTGGAGGAGGCAAGTATTGTCTCATTACAGATGATTCTTATTCCAGTCAAAACACTATTCTGTGGGGAACATTTTCTGCCAAGGAGACATGAATTAATGGTAACAAGTTTAGGATAATCCCGACCGAAGTAAACATTTCTCATGTTGCACACGCGCGACCTCAGGACACGTTCAGGTTTCAGCGAGGCAACAACAACAAACCGAATCTGGACCTGGATCCAAGAGCTAAATTTCTGGGGAAAACTGACAATGGCTGTGTACTGATCCAGTCTGCTTATGCTTCAGTGCTTCTGCCAAGAAAAATAGACGAAAACTACATAGAGGAAGGCGTGGCGAGCTTATGGGAGGATTCCTGAGAACATTCTGTCAGTTCTGCCAAAGGTACATGTACTAATTGAAGGGTCTGGATGCAAATTGGAGTTTGTTTTTGTACCGTACTATGTATGGGCTGGGGCTGGAAAAATAATCTAATTTGTAGTCAGAAATATTTGCCTCAAAATAAAAAAAAAAGCTGTTTAGAAATAGAAACTATTTGTATGACTGAATGTACGTTTGTCTCGTTGTTTGTTCTCTCCAATGTTTTTTTTCCATCTTTAAAACAGCAGAAATGATTGTTTATGACAGCATAGCAAAAGCATGCTGATAATCTCATGATGGACAGTTTATAAGGTTCACTTCAGGTAATAACCCATATTACTCAACAAACTGCTCTTATCACGCTGATAGATTCAAGCTTTGACAGGGAGTTTATCTTAACAACGGGTCAACAAATGTCAGTCCCCTTTAGCCTGGATAGGTTCCAATTTAACAACCCCTTGCAGCTTACTTTTTCATTTTATTTTTGCAGAAAACGTGCTCTCTGTTGCATAGGTGTGAGTGTGTTAACAACCTTTATTTTGGCCAGCAACCTCGCTTGAATGCATCACTCCTCAGTTTGTTCGTCACAAAACACACCCGGAGGCATAAGGTTGTGCAAGGCCTGTTCGGGGGGGGGGGGCAGAGAGGAAAAACACTGGACAGTGAAAGTGGAAAGAGTGATTAAGAGGCCCGTGTGGCAACTAGTCGCACACACAACAAGATGAGTCACTTATAAAGTTAGAAAATGTGGTCACTGCTGAGGTGATAACAGATTACCTTGTCTAAATACAGGTGGTTAATCGTGTGCGGTCATGTATGACTGGAGGTTTGAGTGCGGTTTACATAGGCAACAACAGAAAGTAATCTTATCAGACAGTGAAGCTGAAGGTTCCTCTGAGGAGATCTGGGAATTAAAAAGTCGTCATTTATCAGAAGAACTGAGGGTAGTGAGTTGCGCGTAAGTAGAAAAGTATTTCTTCCGATCTTTCAGCTGTTTTGTCCTCAGGAGTAGCCAAAAAAACTAAAATGATTTGGACCTGTTCCCTGTTGTAAATCACCAGTCATAATCCATACTTGGCCACTGAAGGAGGAATAAAAACGCCAGCCCCAAAGCCACCGATAATGGCTTCTGGAGCTGCCGTATCTTGGGAGAAAAGGATGTTCTGCATTATGTGAATCTTCTGTTTGTGGTAAAACGCAGTCTAAAATATACCACTAAAAGAGATAAAATCAAAAGATAATTAGACATTACCAATACAACAGTCACAGCAGAAGTTGATGGATGGAAAAAAGTGATTAAATGTTTGCAGAGAGTCTGTCAATTCCTGCAAGTGACATCAGAGTCTGATTATGTTGGACAAACGTGTCTCTTACTGTTTGCGGACAGACGCCAGCTCAGCCGTGGTGCTCTTTGCATGCCAGCTGTACAGACATAAAGCCATTCAGCTTTACTGATGGATGGTGGTAAATGTTCACTGCTGTGCAAGACTTTTCTGCTGCTAAAATGTACCTTTGACTAATGGGCTGACAGACCACATGCCACTCAGCTGTAAGAACCAGAACCAAGAATGTCGAAGGCCCTTACTGAAAAACACAAGAGGAGAGTGTCCAAAAAGATCACGTTTTGGACAGCTTTTTATAAATCTATTAAAAGTAGTCAAAAACTACCACATATCTTTCAAGAAAAACTCTTAAAAATAGAAAAAATGGCACAAAAATGCCAAATACTTGCAATTTTGTTTGTTAGTTGGTTAATTTCAGCTCATTAAGTTGTTATGATTAATGTTTTATCAAATATTTGCTCATTTCCATCTTCAAAACCAAGAGGAAAGAACATAAATCAAGACAAGCTTAGCTATCTACTTTAATAAATCTTGATTTTATTTGCGATTTCTGACCACATTTGTGGGCAAATTAAACTCCTGTCAGTTTACTGGTTGACTCTGCATGATTTTTATTTTGCTTTGTGTGTGCACAAAGTGCAAAAGATATCAGCTTATATGTTTGCCTAAAGTCATGAAAGGCTGGCATTCATATATCTGCCTGTCTCTGCATGTGTTCATCTGAAATATTGGATGGATTTTAAGAAAACTACAAGTAATCAACTTTTGGAGTCAACTCAATTCCAGCTAATTAACCTTTAAAAAAAGAGCTAGTCAGATAGTGTGAGATCTCTCTATATGGCGTGATTGTACGTAACATTATTTCTGAAGATTTGACCCAAAGCTTTATATTCTTTCGGGTCGGATCAGGCTGTGTTCATTCATTCCTTTTCCACCGCATTTTTGAGTACAGACATGTTTAAATATTTGCAAATGTTGTGCACACATGTTAGTGACATCAATCCTGGCAATTCTAATGATTTAAAAGGAAATTAAACTGTTTGGGCTTGTTTTGGTGTCAAGGGTAAACCATGAAACCGTGGTGAACATAGTTACAACACCGTTTTAGTTTTTACAGGAAGGGTTCTGAACATCCTGAGTCAAAAGGTGATGTAATAGTTTGTTGTTTTTTTTTACTTTTAAATGCAACATAAACTATTTAGATGCATAAATGGAAGTAATTGTGCTATTGTGTCATGCATCCACTGCTACAACTTGGATGTGTTGAATATTTATGAGGAGAAATTTTGGGCTAACCCTTTAAACAGAGCTCCGTGGGAGCCCAGAACTCCCACAGTTTCACGGTAGGAATTACTAGGAATGTTTTTATCTCATTGGTGGCACTGTTACATTAGGTTTTACAGAACAAACTGAAAGTTAACAGCACTATTTCATCTTCCCCCACACAGACACACTTCCAGTTCGATTTGCTATGCTTTTCTTGGCCCTCTTCATGCAGATTTTAGGAAGCGTATTGTTGGCGTGCGTAGCCAGAGGATTATTAACCATCTAGTGAGACAATCTTCATATTGGCAGCCAGGTGAGGCCAAACTGTGCTCCTTAGATTATGCACAGCTACGTGCATGCTGCGTTTCACAGTTACAGTGTGCCACTTCCTTTGCATCTTTCCCATGACATCATGAGTCTATAACGCTGAGTTTATTTCGGTCCAAACAGCCCATTTGAGTTTGATTCAAATCCTCAGGGAGCTGTGCTGGAGTTTTGCAAGTTTAAACACTTCCAAGACTCTTCATTGGGCTTTTTACAAGACCACTGAGCCTGCAAATACTGAAATGAGTGACCCTGTTTACTGTATGTGGTCAAAGATACTGGGTAAATGCAGCTTTTTGATATGAAAGTCTAATCCAAAAAGCTTCAAAGAAGCCTAACCCTACCCCTAATCTAAAATATTCAACAATTCTGATGCTAAACTCTTGACTAGCTGCATGCTTTTTAGAACTATTATAGATTTTGCCTTTTTCCGTTTGCTGTTTGTCAGCAGCATACGTAAAATACCTCCCTGGTACTGGTAAATAAAAGCTGCTAGACTCAACCAAAGTAATTTTGGGTTTAAAATGAAAATATTGACCTTAAATATCTTCTTCTCTTGCCTCACAGACCTGGAGCTTCTTCAGACCGAGGCATGTTAGAGCAAAATAAACTACATATGCTTGAAATGTACATGGAAAGTTGCAAAATAATTCAATGTGAAATGTTTTTTTTTTGTTTTGTTTTGTTTAAGTGTGGTACTGTGGTTTTATGTGTAAATATGTTTCTCATTATTAGTTTGAAATTAAACCTGTTCTAGTCGTATATAAATGTTACAAGTAAGAAGGCAGCTTTTGTAATATGAAAGATCCTGCGAGTTCGTGTGTGAGACGGGGAGGATTCTGAAAAGATCCTTTTGATTTTCTGGAAATAGATGACAACCGGCTCATATGTCCGGTTTAAGGAGGATGTTCTTCCTGAGCTGTGTCAGGAACTCAGTCGGGTTTGGCACTGATACTGTTTGTCAGATGATACACTTATTTGCCTCTCATTTGCAATCCCAACACTTTAAAATAAATCTCTTTCGGGTTCTTTGCTTTGATCTTGAAGAGTTGGATGCTTTTGCTTCTTTTCCCCCAAATTCTCTGTTTTCATTTAGCCGTTTGTGAATTCACATCTGAGACCACCAAATCATTTCAGATTTCATTTTCTACCTCACTGATCAGTGTCTGACTTGGAATGTGAGGTCAATTTTCACTTTTTTAGTTGCTGTTACCTTTATTTCCATGTCTACTGGAATGTTTTTTATGTTGAAATTCCTAATAAGGGGGGAATTTGCATCCAGTCATGGCCAAATACAAGGTTTCAAAACAAAACAAGAATGTGGATCTTTTTTAGTCAAAAAAAAAAAAAAAATAGACCCTTATGCACCTGACTCATGGAGTTAAATTAATTTTTGTTTAATTAACCCATGCACAGCTGGACACTTGTCACAGAGATCCTGAAAACAAGTTATAAGCTGCAAAAATGGTCCCTATTCCTGTGCGCCTGTTTGAAAGAGGCCGTGAAAATCAAATCTAGCTTCTTGGAAAACATCAGGGCGCCAGTACAGAACATTCTTTGCTATAGAGGTGAGGATTCCCCCACACAAGCAGGTTTTAGGCCGAAATCTCTCATGGTCACCCCTTTAGTGAGAGACTGAAAGAGGGGAAAAGGTGTTATCTACTGATCAAAAGATACCACCCATCTCTGTACACGCAGTGCGGTAATCCTCATGAGCCACCTTTAAGATGAACATCATTATTTGCTGTTGACTAAAATATATGTTTTAATTATGTAAAGACGTGGGTTTCCAGGCAGAAGCTGCTCTATCTTTGGGATTCCTAACATTCTTACACATGGTTTTGCTGAGTAAAACCAGATGGGATTTTAATATCATCCAGTAGCTTTATTGGACAGATTTGCCCTTGGCCATATAGGTTAATTCATTTTTTTTTTCACAAGTTGCCCTGGAACTCACTGTAAATAAAAAAAATGAAACACATCCTTTAAAATAGATGTTTTGTATTTTTTTTTGTGCCATCTTTAATTCTGTAGCACTTGGAATCATTTTTTTTTTAGTTGTGCATTATCATTAGGTCTGTAAATGTACAACAAAGCATCACCTATTGAATAAAATTAGTGCAGATTATGTGTCCACTATATTCTGGAGGATGTACCATCTAAAGCTATTCTTCTGCTTTCTTCCCTCCAGGACACAAATGCACAGACCCTGTCCGGGTCACAGTGAAGGGGCTAATTAATTGCAGAGTTTTGGTATCTTCTTTGCAGTTGTTGAACTACTAGAGCCCTTTCAAAATTTACTGCGGCCTGTACAGCTTCTTCCAGTCAGTGGCGACATGTCTGCCAAGTCTAACAGGCAGAGCATCAAAGATTTCTGCCATACGGATGCTCTCATGCAAGCAAACTGATATTTCTCATTTTGCCCCATTCTAAGAGGTGCACACAACATGTTTTTTTGATTCCAAGATACATTTGTTCCATCCCAACTTTCTTCCTAACACTCATCTATTCGGACAGTCCTTCAGCGGCGCCTATATTTATGGATAAACCTGGCAAAGTTGGCGTCGTCATCACCACCATTACCTCAAGGTACTGTCTGTGTCCGGGAACTCTGCCGAAGAATGTACCCAAACACATATACTGGCTTTTTTTTCTGTTTATTTTGTTTTCAACTGCAAATATGTCAACTGCAAAAAAGCCTCCAACAGACTGGAGACTACTTAAAGGAAGTGCTGACTCCTGTTTGTAACCCTACATCTTGAAAACCAATCAGCGAGTCCCTTAGTGGGCTCTCTTCAGCTGCGGCTGCAGGGGGTCGGCAGCCTAAAGCTCCCATCTACAGGCATCAAGTTTACATAGAGAAGAGTTAGTATTGGGGGTTTTGAAAATTTCTGGGTGTTTTTGTGAATCTGGGGTTATTAAACGTTTTGACGTATCTAATCGCGAAGAAATTCAACAATTTCTCTTGGATTGCTGAACCAAACGGATTAAGTAAATGCTGCAAATGACACATTGATGCATTCTTCATTGCTGCAATTAACATCCTGTCTTTTAAAAGTCCATATGGGTTGATTTATTCTAAGATTAGATTCAGCTGGGGGGACATCTCGCACACAATAACTCATGCAAACACCATTTTCATTCAGCAGCAGAGCTCAACATTCAGCCTCGTGTTGTCCTGTTCGCTCAGGAGGACACTAAAACAGACCACGGCTGGTTATTTTTCTTGTGATTCAACATCAGTGAAGCCTGGAACTGGATTTAAAAGGCAGAGGTGCAATAAATATAAAGATAAACACAACCTTTTAGGTAATCAGTCTTGTGAAAATGAAGAACACGTGAGATATTGAGGCCTCTTTTAGGAAGCTGTGGTCATTTAATGACAATCTTTGGGAAATGTGGAGGAAATGTATTTTTAAAGCAGATAATTTTGCTGTTATACCGTCTGACGGCATTGTAATGTTTCTAATGACATTAAGTTGACTGTGAGTAACAAAGGTTTTTGTTCGTATGCTTCTGACCACGAGGATGACTCGTGCTGCGGTTGTAATCTGGGTAACATTTAGGTTGTGAAAACAAATCATTTTTGAAATCCAACAGAGTTTTTGCAGGTCTCTAAGGGAGCGTGCATCACTTCCAGTCATTCGTAATTTGGGACATGCCGGAGCACGCAGATGTTTGCTGGAAGACACAAAGCTGTGACTTATGTGCATCACACACATCACATCAAACTGACTGGAAAACTTGCAGGAAATGGTTTTTTTTAAC
The DNA here is from genome assembly GCF_001649575.2 of Kryptolebias marmoratus. NCBI lineage: Eukaryota > Metazoa > Chordata > Actinopteri > Cyprinodontiformes > Rivulidae > Kryptolebias > Kryptolebias marmoratus. The sequence continues at coordinate 14,625,881 of NC_051439.1, forward strand.
ACTTCCCAATTAGCTTGGATACAATACATGTTTTTATATTTATATATATAATTATAGGAAAATATTAGTACCAAGAGTCGAATAAATTCACATCAAAGTTTCTTAATTCCTTCTACAAATGTTTGCCACTTTAACAACTAAATGTCTTAATTTCTACCACTTATATAAACCAGTTGAATTGATCTTACATGTGCGTGTGTGTGTATGTGTGTGTGTGAGAACAAAGAAGGGGATGAGGGTCCAGTTGGGCACTACGTGAGCTATAAAAAGAGAAGAAAAGAAGAACATGTTGAACTCTCAGCTAGAGTTACTGAAACATAAAGAATCTGAAGAATGTCCCACACATTTCCAAAGCTTCTCCTCTGTCTGGCTGAAAAAAAAAAGAAACTGGCAATTTCTCCGAAAAAGGGGGCTAAAACTTAGAGACCCCCTTCCCCCTTCCTGACTCACTTGTTCTTTCCGTTCCTGAACAAATCGGACGTTCCCCCTTACTGGTGGAGTTATAACTCTTTATGTCATGTCTGAGTACTTATGGTAAAGCTGAGGAAACCTAAAGCTACGTCTCTGGTGACCAAATGGAGACAAAATGTTTTTTTCCTACAGTACATGTTCTAAAAAGACATGTGGGAGGGCATCAGTCTGGACAAAAAAGGGTTTTCCAGTTGAAAATAAAGAAGAAGAATGTTCACTGATGAAAGAACATTGTCTCTGATTTATTATCTCATGAGATTACTCATGATAGAATAAATGAAATACAGCTTATCTGAACATATGACTCCTATCAGGGACTACTCACCTTTTGTCTACAGTGTAAAAAGGAAATAAACACATTCTTTGTGATACTTCACCGATAAAAAAAACCTCCATGTATGGAGCTCAAGTTTTCATCAGGAGGAATTTTGTTTTCTACTGTTTTTTTTTTTAGCATTTGGGAAACACTACAGATTTTAAACAAAAACATAAATCCACTTTGTAGACTGTAAACTTATTAGTGTGAAGCTTTATTTCAATACATTTTAAAGCAGTTTAAGCCTGGAATGAATAAACAAGGAGTGGTATTTTTTGTTCTTTTGTTCTTACAGATAGAGCTTTTTGAAAATTAACATCTGCTCAGATGTATCTAAGGATTTAAAAACATTTCTTCTTCCTGGTTTAAAAAGTTTATAACATGTTTTTAGGATCATTAAGGTACTGCATGACTTAATTCAGTTGACTAGAATCCACAATAAAAGAAAAAGTGTCATTTTCTGTCTTCTCACTAAGTTTTATACTTTGACACAAATTTGGTGCATTTTGTTGACTGAGTTGAACTCCAAACAGTCTAAAAATAAGAGCCGAAGGGAAACCTCCATGCAGAACTTTCCTAAAGGATGTGTGCTGATACAAATGAGCTAAGAGGTCAAAGTCTCTTTCATCTAACTCCTTTAAATGCCAGTGGAGGTGAACTGCTGGATCCAGTAAAACAGAAATTTTTGTTTCTTTTCCACAGCTTGGCTCCACTCCCTCTGTTTTTGCAGGTTTTCTACTGTCTGTCCTGCAACTTTAGTACCTTTGTGGTTAGAGTTCCAAACAACTTTAGTCATGCATAAACTCAAAAAAGAAAGAGTTCTCTAAGATTTTATAGAGCTTTTTTTGTATACATACTCTCTTTAAATAGGAAGAAACCTACAGCAGAACCAGGCTCAGGATGGGTGGCCATCAGCTTTGACCAGCTGGAGTCTAAGAAGACAGGAAAGAGACAGATGAACACAGATAGTTAATACCTGCTGAGAGAAGGAAGAAAACGTTAAAGTTAGAGACAATAATAGTAAAACGAGGGCACTCACTGCACCAGGTTTCACTAGAAGTCTGGATAATATCAGCAAAGATGTTGACTTTATATCTGAGTTCTCAGATTCACTTGTAATATTAAACATGCATTTATTAGTCATAAACAAGACTAATAAATACCTATCCTTACATGCACAATAAGGATATCAGTAATTTGCTTCTTAAATTGTGTACCAGACTCTCTAACTACTTTATAAAACAAGACAGTTTTATAAACTGAGGACCCAAACTGATCAATACAAAAGCAAATAGGCATTTTTCCCAGAAATAACTCAAGACATTAGTAGGAAAAAAACATGTAACTCAAAATATATTCTCCCTCACATCTCCAGGATAAGCTAAAGGTGGTTCTGTGTGGTTCGAGGAAATAGCAAAGTTGATCGCCAGGATGTGGTTCCAGCGTTGTGTTCAAAGACTGTAGAACTTGTGAATATTGGCCCTGTGAGGGTATTTTGTCATGTCTTGAAATGAGGTAAGTCAAGTTGATGAATGACGCTTTGCACAGGACGTGACACAATTCAGTTTCTCTAAAAAAAGAGCCAGGTTCAAACTCACCATGTTTCCTCCGACATCACTCTCTGCATCTTGTCTGAAACTTGACTGGAGGGGCCTGCACAGCTGTCTGATGTGCTGTGTCAGGAAAAGCAGAGAAGCAGAAGCAAACCGTTTGACTTCCTTCATGTTGCAGATGCCAGAATCTTGTGACTGACACTTTCAGGTGGCGTTCCCACTGGGAGGTATATACGGGGTTCGCTGCCGGCTGGGCTACAGTAATGAGCAACAGTGGAATCTTGAACAGTTCTATGGGTTTTCCAGACTACATAAGGACACAGAACAGAAAAGGTTAAAAAAATTACTGATACATCCATTAAGTCAAAATCATAAGGCCTCACTCCTCTCATAACACAAATACTTTCTAAGTTATGCAGAAGGAAGTATCATAACGAGTTAGCTAGTAATGACAGCAGCTTTGGTAATGACAACAGAGCCCAATTAGTTTTCATAAATCACTCTAATCTCATTACAACTTCTCTATTTTGGAACAATATGCTCCCTCAGCTGAGGTATCCCAGAAAACCGGTAATTAAAGCTAACCTTTTAAAGCCAATTTTGAAAAATAAATAAAGAGCGACTGCAGCCACAACATGCCAGCACGTGTCCTGAGTAGGAAATGTCCATCAAGGGAAACTAAGCTGACCATGTGGACACAAGCTGGGGGACATTTTCAGCTGCTCATCTAACAAGTATTACCCAGAATGGATGCAGGGCGATTACTAACAGCACATCCATCCTAACACGGTCATATTTCACCAAACTTACTATGCTCTAAGTTTGTTTTTTCATGGGTGATTCAGTAGTCGGTCACAGAACATCCTGCAAAGATCCCATTTTTAGCCATTTGTTATGTTATGAAAGGGCCTGTGCACAGTAGGAGAGAAAGAGTGTGAGGCATTCTGAGTTGTGCTATTTGTGTACTGCTACAAGTAGCCAATTTCACTTGCTTTCTCTTGCACACCTAATTCTAATTTGCTAATCACCACACCTGTCCTGGGTTAGGGTTTTAGCTCTCCTCTGTAGAAACGCAGCTGAGATGTAATTTCCCGCTGCCAAATCTTTTTTGTTTCGCTCGTGTGTTTGTTTTAAACCTGCATCTGTGTTCTTGAATTTTACCCAGCTCATGTTTAGTCCTGTTTCTGTTTATCCTGCCCTCTGGAATCCCCTTGGCTTGCATTAAACTTCTACCTTGCTGACGTTTGTGTCCTTCCAGCAGCCACTGTGACCCGAATAAGAGAAAAGGAAAATTATGCTAAGTGAAGAAGCCACTGGGGAATAGGTGATGCATGTGTAAGCTCAGAAACATGAAGGTAAAGAAATGAGGGCTGATACATGCATTTATAAATATGCATATTAGTTTATAATCTCTTTCATTGATAATTAACCACTTTTAACAGACTTTAAATACCTTAAATGAATAGTTAATGCTGTTTAATGAGCTTCAACAAAGCTTGTGTCTTTAAAGTAAGCTTTGGGATTTTGTGCATTGAGGTTAGGAAATCCAAATATAAGTCAGGAACTATAAATTGGTTCAGGGAATATTATTGTGACCATATGAATACGTGGTATGTTGCCGAATGATGGTCATTTTAGCCCACTATACAGAAGTGTAAGCATCACAGGACTATCAAGTGTCGTGTATTAACCAACTTTCACACAGTTCACACAAATCCCACAACCATTTCTCTATGCATTGAAAAACAAATGCTCCTGAAAGCCTTTAATTTTAGGAGTCATATAAATGCATATGTAAGCATTACATGATTCCTTCACATACTGTAAAAATATTAAATATGACTAGAATGTAGACTTTATTTCCATATAATTACCCTTTTTGCCCAAACTGTGCATTAGAGGTGCCTAAACAAACAGCCATTTCAGTTCCTCCGTTCACTTTAGCTCACAGAAGAGCACCAGCCTTTCAAGGGGCAGAAACGGAGACTGTGCCAGGCCCAAAAACAAGCCATGACAACTTGGTGTTTTTCATTGAGGGCAGTTTTTATAGAGCTCTCTCTCTCCACGGACTGAAGGATTTATTAGAATCCAGTTTTTCCTCCTCGGGGGCTCTCAGGTTTCCCAGCCTGCACTGCAGCCTCTGTTCAGGCCTGCTTCTACTGTACAACTCACAAGCAGTGTCATCCTTTTTATGCACATAACGTAATTCCTGAGAGCATAAAATGAGCACTATAATTATGCAGAATGTTTTTACTTTTCTATCACACACTTGGACAGTGAAGACGAAGCTTTGCAGCTGTGGTCTGAGTAATTCACTGACTATCTTGTGAACTTGAAGCCAACACTGAGTCATCTGTGTGTGATGTTGTCTCACTGATGGCAAAAGGGATAGAGGTTGGTTTTTGTTGACTGCTCATGCAGAAAGCTGTTTGTCTCTGTTTTGATCCAAGGACCCCTAACAAGGCCCATCAAGGTGGGTGAGCTGAGCAGATCTCCAATACGCAACAAGCCTTGACACTCTTGGTTAGAGTAAAAGCTTAAAACTCACTTTTTGTTCCTTCAAGTGCCCTGGATGGCTTTTTACTATTGGAGCTATAGCAACTGAAAACAAGAATTGTCATGCCTTATATGGAGAGATGATTTAATTTGATTATAACTTAAATTATTAATTGTTCTGCCAGATGGTGTGTTGAAACTGAATGATTTTCTAGTCAATTGGTTCATCTACAGCAATGGCGTCCAACCCCGGGCCTGGAGGGCCACTATCCTGCATATTGAAGTTGTTTCCCTGCTCTTCAGCAGGTCTTTAAGTTCTGCAGAAGCCTGTTAATCACTCAGTCATTCAAATCAGGTGTGTCATAGCAGATAAACACCTAAACGTGCAGGATAGTGGCCCTCCAGGACAAGGATTGGACACTACTGATCTACAGACTATAGATAGAAATGGATTCATACAAAGTTTTTTTTATATATATAATTTGTGGTTTAAAAGGAATGTAGTCTTGTTCATTTAAACCTGCATCTACAAAAAGGTTTCCTCCTTTTGAACTTCCTGCATCAACTGGTTTTTCATCCCTATTTATATTAACATTTTATGCATCTTAAATTGGATGACATTAGAAAAAAAAGTGCAGCATTCAATTTTATTTTATTTTTTTCCCCTCAAACATTGGATGAAAAGACAGGACATACTTAAAACATGGGTAATGTTAAAAAACCTATAGACATTTTATTACATACACAGACCTTTAAACAAAAGCCTTTCTGTCCTCCTGAGGAAGACTAATTGTTGGTTTAATGTGTGACTAATTCTAGAGCTAAAAGACAGAAAGAAATGTCAGCCATCGTTCAAAACCAAAGCACGACAAAGGCATAAATCTGTAGACATACATTACAAAAGACAAATAAATGTACTTCACATCCCTGATCATCACGCTGAACACTTTACCATCTGTCAGAAGGACCTCTCCTTTACTTCATTCAGCAAAGAGGTGATGTATTATGTCTGAGTTTAGTTATTAGATTGCACCTTTTTTAGATGGCAAAATAAAATGGCATAAACATAGGAAAATATGGACAAGAGAACACTGAGCACTGAATGTGCAGTAATGTCTAAAGAATTTGAGCTGTTTTCTAATAAAATAAAGACTTTAAAAGGACTGGAACTAGAAAATGTCACCTTACCATAACTTTGAAGTCTCACATTCACACTTTCCATCATAATATTGTTTTAGGGATTGTGGTCAAGAGTGAGTGACGTTTTTATGCAACTGCAGAAATGCAGCTTTAAGGCTTTAAGCTATCCAATCTGGAAATTATTTGAGTTTTTGACCTTCGAGTTTCGAAGCGATTGCCGAACCATTTTTTAACGATTCTCTCGGTGACGTTCTCAAAGTGAAAAACAGCAACAAACAGACCTGCAAACACGCAGCGCTGACAGCTTTAACTTCAGCCGGAGAGTTCGTTTTGTCTTTACGTACTGCCAACAATCTCGTGTGAAAACAAACAAAATTGTTAAAAACAAGGGGAAGAAGCATATATTAGAAAATGACGTGTTCCTTTCGCACAATCAACATCGGTGCTGCAAGTTATTATTCCCCTTTTAGATTAAATGTGAGGAGCTCTGGCGATGTTGTAACAGCACATAAAAACACACAAAGCTACGTATTGCAAATTAAACCGGTGCTGGAAAAAAACACACACATACAAAAATACGCCATTGTGTTTTGGGTTTAAAGTAGTTTCAGTAAATACTAAAATCTTTACCTGTTTTGGGTAATTACTAGCTTTAAGAGAAGTTATTGTCTAACAGTTTAATGAGTTTTGTTGAAATATAATTTTCATCATATAAAAATAAATACATATGGTACATCCAACACTATATTCCACTCTAAACTAAAGGAGAAAACTAACTTGGGAACTTAAACACTGAGCTAGAGTTAGAAAAGCTGGGCTGGTGATAACTCTTAATGTCAGAGGCAGATAACTTTTTTTCCTTTTATTTTTAAAGCAGCACCTGTTTATTTTTAGATGCACGTTGTTTTGTAATGTTCTAGGAAGATAGTAAATTATTCCAAGCATCTAGAGAGATTTTTCCACAGCTCATCTGTGGATTTATGCCGTCTCCGTGTCTTGTTTCTCAACGTAATCCCAGATTTACTCCATGATGTTGAGATCAAGACCCGCCGGCTCCCATCTGTGTTCTTGCGGATCAATCTTTATGACTTTAACCCTGCTCTTGTTGTAGTTACCGATTCTGCAGAACTCAGTGTGCATTTGGAACAGAAGAAAATAACCCAACAGGGCGACTGTAGTTGAAGCAGGAGAATAAAACATCATATTAAGTAGCACAACAAAGGCCTGACCCCTGGAGATGGGCACTCGCTCCCTGTGACGCTGCACGGAAAAGCAGGTAAAGAAAATGGATGGAGGGATGGATGTAGCACAAAAAAAACAACATTTTAAAATGTATATTTTAAGAATTATTTGGGACATGGTAATCAAACATTTAAACCTTATACAGCCAAGTGCAAGCCCAGCTTTTAGATCATTTTCTCAACAGCTTCATGTGTGGCAACATGAAGCTGTCGGCCAAGTGCTTCTTAATCTCTGCACTGCAGGAACTTTAAAAAAAAATAAGGAAATAATAAATCTGTACACCTCCCTACATTTACAAGCTATTTAACAAGCCCAAAATAGGCAGTTTCCAAGCTGAAAATTCCCTCCCTGATGGGAAATGTCTTATCTGGATTTCAAATTTTAAACTGCTGCAAAGTTGATTTAAAGTTTTTCCGCTTTGTTTAAATTGTTTCTCCATTTGGTTCATCCGTACGAAAAAAACAGTTTTGCTTTTTGCTGTTTTGTGCTCATTTTTCAGTCTTTAAATTCATTCAAATGATAGTCAGGCTTGAGAGCATGATGTCTGAGACTAATCAAAGCTCTTTTCTCCATCTGCACTGACCAGCAGCTTCTGGTCTGAGAGTTCAGAGGGGAGACGGGCCTCTTTGATTGAACGGGACGGTCTACACACACAGGAGAACTTGACCTGTGTGAGTCACTTGTCAGCTTTTAAATGCGTTTGCTACTCCAGGGGGCAAATTCATCCCAAAAGAAATGACCTTTTCTTTCTTCTCCCCATCTGTGAAACTGGTTAAACTTTGGGAGGCCTTGTTGAAATAAGAGCAAGACTTAATTGACTTAAGCAACTGAATGTGCACTTGCAGGCAGAGTTTGACCACCAGATGATTTCTAAATGGCCATTTGGTTCAACAGACAGAGCTATTTACGGCAGCAATTATTCTTATCTTAACCAAACACAACAAACATTGGGGGGGAAAGTCGAGGAATGTGTGAAATATTGCTTGAGAAAAGAAAAACAAACAGCTGCCTCCCTGAGCAGCGCACCAGGAAAGGGTCTTTTTTAGGTTAACCAGCTCCCCTCCTCTGCAGCTCGACACAGGTCCAAAGTCCAGATGAGATTTAGGGTCAGCCAAGTTCACGCTTTTTTAAAAGAACTCCTTGTGAACGTGATAAATTAATGGCAAAGGCTGGTTTTGACAAATTTGGAGAGTAAAATAGTCACGTCAGTGCACCTGGATGGCAGCATATGTTTCTGCAGAACCTTCTCAGCATTAAAGCTGCCTCCACAGATGTGCAGGTTACCTCACATCTGTGCACTAAAACACCCATAGTGTCACAGATGCAGGTTTATGAAGTATGCACTGATTACAAGCTGGATTTTTCATGTTCATCCCTGACTTTGACTCCTCGCAGTTTTTAATTTCACCTCAGCGCATATTAAACTAGTTTGTGTCAATTATTTTTTAAGTTGCATTACTCAGAATCACAACTGTGTTAATGGTAACACCATTACCACAACATATGTTCATAGGTTTGATACATTCAGTCTTTTACATCCAAGCTTGTTGCCTAACAGTTACATAAGACTGTGGACCATTTTGAGGTATTTCAACATTTTCTTTTTCGTTGTTATACAAGCATTGCACACTTTTTTATTTTTTGCAGCTGTCCAGATTTATTTGAAATGCTTTGCTCGAGTCAACACATTTACCCAAAAAGGCATTCAGTTTGGGATTCCGCTTTTATTGTGTTGTTTTTGCACTTTTTTGAAAACAAATGCAGGAATTAACTGATTCTAAAAATCGTGTGTCTGTTTCTTACTTCCATTTGAATAAAATAAATTAAAGTTTTAGGATTTTTTTATCTTGTATATTACCAAATATAATAGTTTATTTTATTAAATATATTTGTTTTGAACCTTTTGGGAAAACAGTTTTGACATATAAATACAGCCACACCTGAAAATAACTTGTTTGAGGCAAATACTGTTCATCCCACATTTAATTCCTTAAAATTAAAAAGTTAAGATTATTCTTATTATTTTATCTAAGTTGACAAACTAAAGGTGAAATGAATAGGAATATAGTAATTGTATGTTTCATATTTATAGGGGAGGAACCGTATGCTCTAAATGCCAAAATTTCTCCAAAGTCTGCAGAAAAGCATTCAAAGCACATGATTTTAAAAGTTCTAAACAGCCCCTGATAGCCTTAATTTAACCTTCAGCAATATTTGTAGTATTTTTTTGCTTTGTTTCTATTCCTAAACCAAGTCATGCATTTGTAAAATGGTGTCACCATTCACATTTAAAGGTTCTGCAGGGTGAATGGGAAAAGACTGGTAGGCTATAGGTCTTAAACAGCTGGACGTGTGCATTTATTGGAAGCAGATGTGGATCGGAATGTCCACCAGATGGAAAATCTGATTGTGTCTGTACCTTTAAAGTAATAGGGTACTTAACAGCCAAAGGTTTACTCAGTCAATCTGAAAGAAGGAAAGGGGGAAAAAAAGCCTTCTGGAAAATTGTGGGATTAACACTCTAAGAGCACCCGACTCTTTTCTGCAGCTCTGTTGACCTCATGAGTCCTTTGGGCACGCTTATTGCATATTTTTCTGATCTTCACATTAGATACAAAATTAGAACACGAAGCAGCGGGAGTTTAGTGTCATGTTTTCTCCTGTAGATGTGTTAGGGTTGTGGCCCGGCACACTTTTCCATATGGTGTTTGTCTGCACATTCTCCAGCCAGAAGAATTTCAGGACAAGCCATTTTAGTACTTTGTGTCCGTCTGTACTTCGATGATATCATTTTACCATAAGGCCGAGTTCCTGACACAGTTCTTGAATTGTGTGGAAAACTCTGCGTTCACCGAGACAGCAAGGTTCATAAACACCAGCGTAAACTGGAGGTATACACTGGTTCAATGAGAAACATGGACTGCGCTGTTTGTGAACTCTTCCCGGAAACTGTGTAAACGTGAGGTTTTTTTTTCAGGGCAAAGACTGCATTCAGGTAAAGACAACTCTCAGTTTTGCTACTGGATCCCAGATTATGCCCCGTCTGGTGCAGTGCACAGCAATCAACGCTTCAGGTATTATACTTTGTGAGCATTTTGCCATAATGTTGCAATTACATAGCAGGGCAACAAAATGCTTTACCTCGTGCTCCGTCGCTCAACACAGGGGGATATATTTATTGTGAATTCAACATGCAATCATGGAAAATTTGCGAGCATACCACTGCACAAACCTCTGTGAAGACATTAAATAGCAACAATCCTCCTGCTAAACCACTTAGTGCTCGGAGCGCTGTTGATCTTGCTCTTGAGATACAAAGATATCCATCCCACGAATGCCGGGGATTTGGACTATTAATGGTTTTGACTTCTGTTTGGTCTTGTGCTCATGTTATTTCCAACATGAGCTCCTCACCAAACCAAAACGGCTCCGACTCACCCCCGAGCCGACATCCGTGACAGTGTCTTTTTCGATAGCTTTGCAATATGATCTGCAGGCTGCCCATCGACGAGCTGAAACAGTTTACAGAATTAGATCATGTCTTTTTAAGCATCCAGCAACATAACTGTGGCGAGTCTGAAGGGGTCATTAACAACCATTTGAAACTTTCTCAATGGATACGTTGCCTGCAACACGTCATGTCTGAGCTTCACACATTACTTCACAGTGGCTGTGTTTGAGTTCTCCTAAAGTCACCATTCAGCCCCATTAAAACTAACGCTGTCTGGCAAAGATTCATTTGGAGGTCGTATCAAAGAGCTGGATGTATGTAAAATCCTAAAAGAGATCAAGTCTGTTTTAATGGCATTCATCTGTTAGTACGTCACAAATCAAAAAGAGAACACAGATCCAAATCACAAAAGATGTTCACATATCAATAAAGTTGTTCTTTGCCAAAAAAAAAGTCTCAGTTTGGCTTGTCCCCTCTTTCACACTGGTGCTCTGCACGCCTGGTTTTATTTGTGCGTTGAGTAGGAACATTTTATTGATTGACTAGAAAAGATTACTGATGATAGCATTAAAACAATGTGATCTTCCCCTCAGGTTTGCTGAGTGTGGATCCTTAAATACAGCATTTGGTTACTGAGAAAATAAATATCTTTCTGAGAAACCAATGACACTAAACATGCTCAGTGAATAACGACCGCAGCACTTAACTGTCAAAAAGTTTCACTTTTACTTTTCTGCAAACCTCGGTACACTCTGTACATTTCTGAGCATCATGAGTGTGTGCACTCAGATGTAAAAATGTCTTCCAGAGACATTCAAGAGTACCTCATAAACCAGTAACAAAACCATATGGAGCTTAAAGACATAATGTACTTTTGTCTTGAAGGGCATGGTTCAAATCTGGGGGTTTGCCTTAAAAGCTGCAGTTTGATCACCGAGAAATAAAACAAAACGGTTAACAAAATGGATGTTTAATTATGTATAAAGTTAACCTTAATATAAAACACTTCCATTGTTGAAAGTCAGCTGAAGAGGCCAAAATGTTTTAATCAGAATTAGAGATCTGCACTTATAATTAAACATCTATATGGAGAGGGAAGAGGAATTTTCAAATGACCTCATGCTACATTGCTCCAAATAAATGACTGTGTTGCTCTAAATCAGCTCAGTGTTCAAGTTCATTCAAAAAAAAAAGTCTTGTTTGCTTTAAACATAATGTACATTTCTGAAAATAGGAGCGAAAAACAAGTGGCGACTATGTAATGAACTGTGGACTTTTTTTCATATGTTTTGTCTTCGGGGCACTATATTTCTATGATTAGAACCATTCATCTACCTCTGGGAAGGTTGTCTAATCACGGAAACATCTGTGATTGAGCTACTGTTGAACAACATGGAGGATTTGACCTTGTGCTTCTGTCTTTTTTTCCTGCACTGCAGACATCTGGTGCTGTATTGTTGGCGGTGAGTCCAAGTTCTTTGTGTGTTTATCTTTGGAGGTAACTTAGTTTACCACTTTACAGCGGCAAAAACATGTTCTTTATGCACTGGGTGTTTGTGGTTTCAGATCCAACCCGTTTGGTTCTGCTAAAACTAAACTCTGCCCTGTTTTGCCTTTGAAAATATTGTTTTCCATCACTGCAGCTTAAACCTTTCTAATCGGTTCATGTCTCAAAAATATATCCAGTGACTTTGTAACCCTGATCATAGCAAGGGTTCGGCATGTGCATGAGCAGCCGTGTGGTTTGGCCTTTCTTCCCCTGATGGCGTTCATTACATTAATAACTGGAGGAGAACAAAAAAGCTATAAACATGTCTGAATTTGACAAAATGCGCCACTCATCAGCATCCAAATTATCCCCTGTTTATTAGGGCCTCATTGTAAACAGGCACAACAGGAGTAGTAAGTATAAGACAACCGCAGAGGCCCAATTACGCTCCTTTATGAGGAGATTTTCCACGGCTTTTACCATGAAACCGTAGTCAGTTTTATCATGTAGAGACCTTTGGGACACTTCCATGCAGCCAGAGAGAAGACATGAAGAATGGATTCTAACATGGATGCAATTAAAATGTCTGGAGCAACATGTTACATAAGAATTTAACCCGGGTTTCTATGGAGCTGGGTGTTTTGTTGGAGCAGGAAATGAACTTCCATTTATTTATTGAACAAAATGTACTGTTTTCATGTAAAGGTTGATCATAAAACACCTAATCTCAGACCCACATTGACCTGAAAAAACCCTGTTTTTATTACCTAACTTTTGTGAATGTACATCCTCTTCCATTTTATTTTATTTTTTGTGTGCTTGACTACAGACGTTTCTTGGCACTGAAGGGACCACATAGTGACTCAAGCGCAACATTGTGTTTCTAATAAAAGAAGTACCATTTATTCAAATGTCCACAATAATCATAAATAAAGGATATTTGGTTGCTGCTGAAGCTAATGTTGCAATAATGGATCTTGTCCCTCATTTGAACACGAGTAAAGGAATTGGAATGGATCTTCAATTGAAAATGTGCACCCTGCCCTCCAGTGATTTTCCTAGAAAATGTGCTGTTTTTTAGCTCATAAAAATGTTATATTGTAGAAATAAAAAATGTCCTTGGGGACACATGTTGCTGAAGACCTTTTATGGCCAAAATGAAGGAAGAAACACCTTTCAGGATCCAACCACATCCTTCCAACAGGACAGGGAACTAAGTTTTGCCACTAATCTCCAATACTGACCACTCACTTCAATACGAGTTGACTAACTTGCATGGTGTTCCGAATATGCATTCTGATATATATGAAGGTAATTGTAAGATTATTAAGTCCTGTGGTGCAATGAATTCCTTTTGTATATTACTTCAGGCTTAAACATTTTCAATTTATTTACATTTGTGAAAGCTAAAAATAAAAAAAAGACCGTCTGAATGCAAATATTTTTGAAATCTGTTCTATTTAACTAAAAATAGCAGCAATCTCCCTGCCTGAATGTGAACTCTTTAAGACGTTCTTTAGCGTGCCACACACCAGGAATTAAAAACCGCGACGCCTTTAAAGTCAAGGCGTATCGTACCTCCGGGATTTATTTTTCCCCAGCGGCTCACTTTATAGAGCAGTAATTACAGATTTCTCATTTCCATAAATTGGTCGTATAAACCAAGACAAACAGGGAACAAAAGCTTTGTAGTCCAATGAGTCTCAGCTTTTGTGTCGCCCTTTGAGATCCAAAACTCTGACTATCCTTCACTCAGATAAAAATAAATAAATGAACCTTCAGTTTCGCACCATATCTTGGGCGGCTGAACGTAATAGTCATGCAAATAAATGGAATAATTATTTGGGTGTCTGTCTGCTCCTGCTGCTTGTTCATTCTAGGTGGTAAAAGTGACTAAACCGGTATCTGTGGCAGGAACGCTGCGGCCAACCACAGCTATGAACGAGAGAAGCTTCACATAAACACAGCTGACTTGTTTTTATCCATTTTTTATAAAGATTTAAACAAGACCGCTTTTACACATTGTATTTATCACTTCAGGTTTCTCAGCACGCTTTGAGTCAACAATCTGTGTGGTTCAAAGAGCACATGGTCCCCAGATTTAACAACACAATGTGTCTAGGAATTTGTTTATTTCAATTTTTCAGAAATCCACTTTATTGACAGTTTGTGACAACATCAGCTTCCAGACAAACTGAAGGAAAAAAATACTGTATATTGTCTTTGAGGACCCACCAGAGAGTAAGAGTGAATTACAACATTTCTTGGTCATTTTTCAGAGTCTGAGGCTCAAACTTAAGCTGGAGGGACTGTTCAGACTGCAGCCAGGATTCCTCCCGAGAAGAATTGTGCTGCCATCAACAGCAGCCACAGCTGGAGAGGATATAAAGTCTCTTTTTTCGGCTTGGTGTAACATTTATCTGCCTTTATTTCGGAATCTGGCAGCGGCTGACAGTTTTGTCTTCAAACCTTGTGCCAAGTGCCACGTTACAAAACTTTACTTAATCTGAACAAGAGTCAATGAATTTCATTTTTGTGTAAAAAAACAAACAAATAAACTAGAAAACCCTCAGCAAAACCATGCAACAATTAGATTGTTTCTTGCCATCAATCAGTAGTTTCTGGGAAGCTGAAACTGTTTTGAATAACTGCAAATATTTTCTGGATTGCATTAGTTAGATTCTGATCAGTTTTGAGTTGTTTTAGAACCAGGTGGCCTCAGGCTGAACATCATTTTCTTTAAAGTTTACCAGTTCCAATATTTTTACTTGTGCAAACAACAGATTGCATGCACAGGATACAGTATGTACCAAAGGAAGGTGCAACTAGGGATGTGCAAGTATCAAATCGGAGTTCCGATTAAAGCAATTTTTGCCGATCAGAGTACCTGGTACTTTCAGCTTCCGATCCGATACAGCCTATGGTTCAATGTCGAGTCAACCGCACTGCATTACAGCTACTGTACAGCAGCTGTAATGTGACACCCGTTGTGATGTACAGGTCTGGAAATTAAAGTCGCCTGAGCGACAAATGCGGTTTGCGGTAAAAGATTCACTAACATACTGCAAACACTCTACATGGAGGCCACAGATACTTAAACAGTCGCATGTATTGATAGAGAATGAAACAAAACAGTACTGATTTATTAATTAGGTTCATATCTTTCAAAAGTAATGTCATGAATGAGACCGTTGAGTCTGGCTGAAGAAGTACAATGAATTATTTCCAACAATGTCTTTTGTTGCAAGGAAACACGTCTACATCTGTTGAACAAGATGTAAATTATTGTAAATATCAGACTGAGGGTCGATATTGGCGAATCCTTATTTTAAAATGACTTGGATCGTATCAGAAGCAAAAAATCTTAGTGCTACTGCAGTACTGAATAATATATATTCTTTGTTCTGTCAGAACTAGAACTTTCCAGTGATCAGCATAGTTGAATGCATGTTTTTATTCATATTAGTTTGGAAATCCACCACTGAGTAATGGTGCACTTCTTAATAAGTTTGCATAAAAAACACTTTTCAATAAATCATTCCATGAAAGAAACATCAAATGCATTCATTTTACCTTTTAAGTCAACAACAAAAAAAATAAAAAAATATTCACAAAACTGGGGCTATATTTTTTATGGTTTTATCACTAGAAGGTATTTGTCTATAAAAACTTCAAAAACTTGGTTCAGAAATATCAAACTTGTTAACACTCCAGCTGCGCAACATTGCTAGCTTTTTCCCGATGCCTCACAGGCAGGTTTTAGTAAATGATGGTACTCAAACTGACCCATTTCCAGTAATCAATAAAACAACGACAGATTACGATTACGCTCCTCCTTCAGCCAACGTTTACAGGTCCTTTGATGAATTCCCCCAGACTGACTTGTCCAGTAAAAAACTAAAGCCGTTGTGAAAGCCATCACACAGACTTGGACCCAATCTGATGTTTACCCTCCACATCTCCGTTGTTTATTGGATGATATTTTGTGTTGCTGGACCAGTTCAGGATGGAGTTTTCTACAGAAGATCCCTCAAACCAGACAGAGACAAAAAAAATGCACGAGTATATCATGTTTTTATAGTTAACGAACCCAGTGAAATAACTCAAATAGCATACAAACAGAAAAACACAATCAAAATACAGTGAACATGGAAACATAAAGTATCCGGGGGTTACTCTGTTTGAGGATTTTCCTCAGTTTTTGTTGCTGCATAGCAACCGTGTTTACTCATGCCTATCAAAACAGCCTCTCAGAGGCCACTTTGCACCGCTAAGAGTCTATTTCTCTTTAACTGTGTACTTTTATGGATAAGTTGTTGCAGCTGTGTGATAAGAAACATAATTGTGCAATCAATAAACACATTCTTCCCCATGGTACTAAATAGTAAAACTGGCAATAAAAATATGAATCAGTTTTTCATCCACATCAATACCATTTGGAGTCATTTTTTTTGGAAATGACAAATCGCTCAATCGTTGTAGACACACTGTTCCATTTTGGTTCCATTTTATACCTGAGTGATTAGTAATGAGCCCAGAAAACCCCACATAATCAAAAGTGGGTGCTTTTCCTTGATTTTAAAACTCTGACTCATTTTGATTTCAGTAAAAGTCTCATCAGCTCATTAAGATCTACATGGCTCTTTTCAACATTACAGGCAGGATGGAAAAAGTTTGCTTTGAATTATTTCAGTGAGTCAACTCAGATTCTCAACTGCAGACAACATGTCCTCATAAACGAATATTTTGTTTTTGCAGCGGTCTGTCTTTTATTTCCAGTTCTGTGTTTGTCTTCTTGTTTAAATTAGGAACACAACCTGAACAATTGGCTTTGAACAACAATAACAGCCGGGGTTGTTCTCCGTTTCTGGATGAACAATCAGCAGATTGTTCAGGTTTGCATGCTGGTGGTACCACTCATACCAGACATTCCAGCCACCTCCACGGACAAATCCCGCATGGCTCAACGCTTAAGACTTCAGCAAACAAAGGTAGTGATTGCAAAGTTTTCTTATGTAACTAAATCCTGCTTTTCCTGACTCCAGGACGGTGGTTGCCTCTCACAGCAAGACGCAGTACAAAGAGGACAACAGCTGCCATAAAAGGTCAAGTCTACTGTGTCAGTACAAATCTTCATAATCTCCCAGGGAGAAATGGTATGTATGCTTATTAAATGTACTATTGCAGCAAGTTGGTGCACTTTTGTTTCTTTGGGATTTGTTTTTTAATGTTTGATTGCTTTGTATGTGGATGTTTTCAGACAGTAAAAACTGCATAGCAGTAATTTGTTTTTCTAAAGAGCTTCTTTCTTGCCCAGTTGTAGAGATTGTGACGAGATTTTCAACTTGCACAATGACTGATCGCTGTTCACTTTGGAAGATGTGCTACTGAACCGCAGAGATGCTTCATTGTATCGTCTGGTGGTGATTAAAAGAGATGAGGAAGTTTCTGATTGATCTTCATCCTTGTAGTGGGAAGAATTCTTTCAAAAACAAAGTGTGTCATCCACCTCATTCTGTTTGTGGTTGGCATGTAAAGTTGAGACTTATATCAGTTAGATTCTTTAAAAACGCCCCCTCGCTTAAACTCAGATGCCCCACCATGATTTTCTGACTGGGTTTTGACATTTTTAAATTAGCAAACAGAACATCTGGAAGAAGCTCCATGAGAATGAAATACACATTCAGATCTTAAAAGAAATGTTTTCAAGCCTTTGAGATGAAAAACAAGGGAAGATGTCATCTTTCTGAGATAAAACAGGGACATTTCTGTAGCAAATTAGTGGCGTGGCAGTGAAGTGTGAGGCTTTCATTCATATTCAACAAGAAATTACCTCTGCATGCAAGTTCAACAGAGAAATATTTTGTTTACTTACCAAAAAAATGACCTTAACCACCTTATCTACAAATAAACGGAACATTGACATATCCCTTGTGCATTTTACTGTATATAGATAATTGATAGGTACGTTCTGAGCCAATATGAAGTATTGGATCATAGTAGTTTTATGTTGTGTCAGCCACGCCGCTATGCAACTGCTTTACAGCAGCCATGATACAGCACCCATTGTGACACACGCCTGGAAATAAAAGTGCCAATTGTGGTTTTCTCAGAGTCAATGCAACTTTGTTTTTGCCAAAAAATTAGTTACCTGGTAGTAGTATTAGCACCCTTTCAGCTAGCAGCACAGTGAGGTAACAGAAAATTTAAAAGCAGCACCATTTGAAGCCTTATGCTGCTGATCATGAATGGAGATGATCATTTCTGATATGTGGGTTGAGTGTCTTAGCTGTTCCTTGGGCCAATTTATACAATTTTGAATGAAACGGGGATTTAAAGAGAAGAAAGAATGTTGCCACAAATGTAGAAGCTAAAGTCAAAGATGCTTCTTGAAATTCTCAGCCTTTGTCTCTCACTGACTGATACTTTAATCAAGAGATAAATAATTTCCTAAGTATCCTATCAAACCTGACCCACTCCATTGCCCGAGGGAGATGGACAGCTCAAAGTCAGATTGCAAACTGTTCGGTGAAGTGCTCCCTGCTGGAGCTGCCTGAGTCTGTTCTTTGTCTGGGCGAGAGCTGCTGCCCTCCCGTTTCCTTCCGTCCTCCCTGCTGAGGTAAAAAAAATGAGTCACTGAATCAGCAGCTGGTCTCCGTCATCACCAGTATCGCCCAAGATTCTACTGGAGATCCGCCGCCAAATCTTTACACAGTGACATCACTTCCCTTCTGCCCATTTATGGACACATTTACTTCCAACTTAAAACATAAAAACAAAAACACTTGTAAGAAGGAAGATCAGATCTTTTTAACTGATGTATAATTTACATACATGTTTTTTTTTTTTTACTTTTGTGTTTGAGCTTTAAAAACTCATCTGTGAAAATTAATGTGATATTCTCTTTTCATCAGGATCTTTCTCACTAAAAATTTCCTGACAATTTTTTCAGTGGATCAGCTCTAATGCCTGCCTTTAGTTTAAACTTCTTACATGTTTGTATCACAGCTAATATTGGTCAAGCACTACCTTTAACATGTTCTCTTTTAAACTATGTGAAAGAAACTGTTAACATAAAATGCTATGATTAATCTTGTGAACGTGTTTTTTTAAAATGTGAAAATGCCCTTTAATAAATATTTATGTGCCTTTCCCACTCCTGCTGCATGCTCTAAACTGACCTGGTGGAGCACATCAACATGGGATCACATCTGCTGCTCTCATTCAAAGTCTGTATCGGTCAACCACGTGTCAACCAAAAATCCAGGTTCTGCTTGGTTTCTTATGCAAACACAGACACTCCAGACATCTTTAGTGGTTATATTGTCCACTTAAAGGACTGCACTCTATTCATGCCCATCACAGTGAGCCTTCCGCCCACCCTCACATGGTGATACCACCATTCATCATTCACACATGCTTAGGGTATTACATCTTTGACGAAAGAAACAGATGAATTAACTTGTACTACCCTATTTTTCTGCCCCGGACCAGAAAGGAATCATAAAAACAAAAGGCAGGTCTCTGTTTTTTCTGAAGTGTTGATTACGGATGAGTGGATTCCGACGTTAAATGTTTAAACCAAGGTGTTTAGATTTCCCATTCCATTGGCTGCGAAGACAGGAAGGTCTGTGCCTCGCTCTGTTTTTTTTCTGGTAAAAGGGAGGTGCCGTGCAGAATGCTGCTTATTTTGAGGAGTCACTATGGAATCTCCTGTCCCTTCTGTTTTGACCCGGCACTCGAGGCGTTGGGGAGGGGAGCTGGATCTGTTAGTGCCCCACTGTCAGTCCATCCCATTTGATGTTTATCCACAAGGCCTTGTGGAAAAATAGCCTAAATTCTTGGAGACGGGATGAGTTTTCTCCATCAATCCACCTGTTTTATTTTCCAGGTGGAGTAGCAACCGTGGGAGAGGCCTTTGCTCTGTTTCTTTTGTTGCAGTTCAAGGCTAAAACGTATCTGTGGTCAGAGCCAGAGGAAGGAACTATATGAGCTTTGGTTTCTAAAACAGGAAGATTAAAGAAGCTACATTGCAATAAAATTACTGGTTGGAATCTGTTGATTTTGGCAAGATCATAGCACAGCATGTCTTTTTTTTCTATGCTATTTAATGTGGCCAGAAAACCATTTATGAAAAACATTATCTCTGAGAATGAGTGGACCCAGTTTAGCTGCTTTTGGGTTGTTTTTGTGGATCCAATATTTTAAAACTGAAAGATTTGCAGAATTAACTCATAGTGACTGTATGTCATGCATTTACAATCACTTCTTAGTAATATCTGTTTATTGTGTTGACCTTTTTCTGTCCTGAACTGAAGTTGTTGTTCCTTAAAGTGTATTTTCCTGCTGCTGCTTCACATTGAAAGCTCTCAAAACCTGTAATGGATTTTCAAAATGCAGTTTTAAGCAGCTCTGATAAAACGAGCAGATATAAGGTGTGGGCACTCTTTCCTTGTTGCATTGGACCCAGGGTCAAACCCTGGCCTGTCGGGGCTTGACGGCTTTGCTACGTATTATACACCTGCAACAAAGGCATCAGCCATTTTTAGCAACAATAGTTTCAAATAATAGTAATAAAATTCATATATACTTGTTTGTAATCCCATGCTTGAATGATAACGACCAGTGTCTCGTTCTGAATCATCAAAAACTGTACAAAACCCTTCCTGTTACAGTGAAGCAAATAACTATTACAGTAGCTTGAACAGTTGTGACTTTTTCAGCAGGAGGAGGAAGCAAATCGTTCAGCACCTCTACAGATAAATCTTTGTTTAATCAAAACCATAAAATGATCTACATTTCATCATTGTGCAGAGCTGATGAATCACTTTCTTTTCATTGGCTGTTGAATAGTATCGGACGGTGTAGCCTGGTGTGAGCTTTTGAAAATGTTCAAGGGGACTTTTCTGGTTCACGTGGGATAGCCAGAAACTGGACTTCCCTTCCTGTGTGCTGCTCTGTGGTGTTTGGCTTCCAGGCCCACATGACACCATGCCTCTGTCCACTGGCCAGAGTAACTTTCCCTCTCGTCCAACTACACTGGCTGCTTTTATTGCAGTCTTACATTCTAGTTTGCAAACAAACTGATTATAAAGTAATAAGTTTGAAGCTCTCAAAGTAAGAAAGCTTTTCTACAGACCCTCGAGATGGAAAGGGTCTCACTGGAAACTCTCAAAACTATACTGATTTCAGTGGAAGCACTTCTCACCCTGTCTAGGCATTTGATTCACTCCCTTTTAAAAAAACATAAAGCAACGGCAAGTCTAGAGAGATCAGTAAACAGGGATCAACAGAGACTTGAGATGTGGAGACAGTCTTGCATAATCTGCATCAGTTAGTGCTCCATGTGAATTGAGACAAACAGAAATACAACTTTGTGGCAACAGCGCAAGCCCAAACATCTGCAGCTCCTCTGCTCGGGTTTGTCTTCCCAGAAAATGAGGCTATCGGAAATCCCGTGACTGAAAACACCTAGGTCCCATCATCTGGTCCTCTTTAACACCAGACAAAGATCCCACCCACTTGGGCTCATGTGCTGTGTGATACTTCTCGACCTGCCAACTTGTGGATTTTTTTTAATTGTTGGACAAAATTGAAGGAATTTTACAGTCGTTCGTTGACTGCCACCTCATGAAAGAGTCAATTCTTTACTTTCCAAAGGAAATAATCTGCACATGTTGATTCTCACTAGAGCTGACAGTGTTGGGCCAGTATATTTGGGTGATTAACTAGTAGATGGCAACCAATCATTTGATTTTTAAAACTTTGAATCAGTTTATTCCCATAACTATTTTTTTTTTTTTGTCATTTTTGAATGTGTATACTTTGGATTGCGTGTCCACAAGTTGTTGCTATGCAGAGATCCTGTACACAATCCTGCAGCTGACCTCTGGGGGAAGGGCCTCCAAGTTGGCTGGAGGTCAAATGGCAAGTCCAAGTCCATGGAGGACAGTGGGAGCAAGAGGAGGACATAAGGGGGCAGGGAAGAGAGCTTTGAGTCACGCAGCTCAAAGGAGTGAATCACTATGCAGGGGCTGGTGACTGAGTGACTTGTGTTTGGAGCCATCACAGCCGTGGAAATGGCTGGAATCTAAACCGTCTCACATCTGTGTACTTGACAGTGAGAGCTGATAAGCCCAAACACTTAAGTTAAAGACACGAATTCTCCAAGACACGCATGTGCTTAATGGTTTTTTGAAAGGCAAATCTCAAGCGTGAGTACCTTAGAAACCAAAAATGGTTTCAGTTCTGCGAATCTGATTGGATTTTTCTCAGCGTCAAAATAAATGAAGCTGAAACATATCTGAAATCTTTGCATTTGGATGTGAAGGACGTGTATTCATAGGGAGAAAGGAGCAAAAACAAGCTTGCTGTGTGATAGTTTACATACCACAGAGGAGACAGATTATGAGGACCCACAGAGCAAAGACAGGAAGATCTAAACCAAACACAAGAGGAATATTTCACCTTATTGCTAAACCCATAGCTTACCTCACGCCAGTTTCAGGCTGGGACAGTCAAATCTAAATTTAGACAGTAAGGGGCTATGAGGAGACTGGGCTAGATGAAAATGTCTATGTCTGCTGTGGAAAGTCTACTGTTTCAGACTTGTCCTTAGCTTCAGTTTAGATGCTTAATACACTCTGATGTTGTTGCATTGAGGATACTGCTTGTCTTTTTGTCTGAGCCATCATCTGCATCTTACATGATATAGAACTTTGTTGCTTCAAGGCAGCTGACAAATCAACCTGTGTCTTTCTGCAGATGCCCAGAAGTTCAGACAGGCATTCTCTTATTAAAAAGGTCTCATAGGCAGGCATTCTTACAGAGGCGGGGGTCGCTGTGCTGCAGACTGCTGAGTCTGGGACAAAAACTTGATTAACCCCTGAGATAAAACAAAACAGATTTTCACAACATAAGGAAACATTTTCTTTGTGACTTTCTTTTGAAGAAGGATTGTTCTACCCTCAGCAGAAAGGACATCCAGCACTCCTTTCCAAAAGTATTTAATCTTGTTCTCTCATAAGTTGGAATGTGGAAGGTAGCCATGAATTTGCAGGCTGGGAAATTTTAAATTAATGGTAGTAGATTGTCTCCTATCTGCAAACTTGTGCTTTTGTCCTTTTTTTCTCATTATGCTACTTGTCATTGCATTACAGTTACTTTAATAAGCATTACCAACATTAGCTCATATGCACATTTTAATTTCAAAGGTGTTGCTCACAGCGATAAAGAAACAGAGATTTATGACCTGATTTGACAACTCCTGCAGCTTTGCAGACTTTTTTGGTGTCTCGCAGCTAACTGGTTTAAATTTCAGGCACACAAGTTGATTATTTTATGTATAAATCAACAGATCAATGCAGTCACAGTGACTAACTTTGAGAAACTTCTATACAGATCAGATATGATGAAAATGTAGAGACTTCTGGATACTCATCTTTACTTCAGCCTAATCTGTGATAGAAAGATCCAGATGTAGCAGCAGACCAAGCCTCAGTCAGATAAAGGCGCTCAAAGACTTGAGGACATTCAGCACACATGTGGTCTCCCCTGCAGGGATAAACTCCTGGAAGTGTTAAAGATGAAGACTGGAATAACCCAGAGAAGAGGTCAAAACCCATAAAGTGCAGTAGATTATTGAGATTTTCCAACCACTCTTTTCAAATTATAATCACTGTGAGAGTTACTACCTCCTAAAATATAAATTCATTTGGAAAATTTGCACTTTTATGTGTTTGTTTTAGAAAATGGACAACTGCTGCAGTTTCTGAGATCCTTTTTTTTTTTTTGTATAGCTGTACACATTCTCCTTGTCTACAGATGCCCTTTCAGTGCTGGTCACGCATTAAGCACGCACTATTAGCTCATGGATTCTTTGGAAATCAATCAGATCAGTGAAATTTCCCTCAGAACACACGCAGTTATATTCCAAATGCAGTCCAAACTCACCACTACCTGACTAAGAGTCAAACCTCCTCTGAGCTGTTCTCTGTCCGTGTGCAGATGGTTAATTGAGATGACATTAGAGTGAACAGTAGAACACATTTGAGGTGGTAGTGAAAACACAGCAGGCTGCCACAGGACTGCATATCCTATATTCTGTTGGTTTCAATTTGGTAGGCGAAAAAAGATACTGACGTCAGGTTGAAAAACGAACCTCATGTGCCTCCTTCCTACAGAGCTTACTTAAAGAGAAGGTGACCACAGCATCTCATCCTTTCTCTCTGCAGCTGCAGAACACCAAGCCGCAACAAACCAGCCTCACTAGACATCTCATATGACTGCTGTCAGCATGCTCATTAGGTCTTTCAGTCTGGGTCTGTTTAAACAAGCTCCTTTAGCGGCCAGTGCTCACACAAAACCAGCTCTCAGTTGATTTGCTTCTCTCAGCCAAAATTCATGCCTTGGTCCATTTAACGGCTGGTCAAACATACTTATTGTAAGACAGAATAAACACTCCAAGTCATGTTTGTGCTATCTTTCTTGGCTGCTTGCAATGAAAAGCAACAAAAACCACATCAGCCTGTTTCTTCTGTCAACCAAGAGGGATGCTATGTGCTTCCACGGTGTGTTTTTACACAGAGGGCTTCTTTATATTAATGGATGATATGGAGAAGACAGAGCATTGGCAATTGAATCTTTGATGAAATATAGTGAAAGTAATAAAAGGTATGAGGTAACCATGGTTGAAAGAAATGACCTATCCCTGACACATAATGCTCAATAAAACCCGATCAGGAAGCAAATGTGGACGCATTTGTCCTTGTTTCCAAAACCTAAATGTAATCCTTAAATGTTAAACTGAAATGAGATTAGAAGTGCTTCCAAAATGTCTGTATAAGAGGGTCTTAAAGAACATGAATTTTACAGTGAAAGTGGTGATCCTGCCATTGAAAGATGGAATTAAGACTTCACTAAAGCAACAAAAGTAGATTATTTAATCTTGGAGCCAAAAATGACCACAACTGAACTGATTTAAACACCAATCTGTTTGAAACTAAACCAAAATGATTGAGCCAACAACCAATATTGCAATAATCTAGAGCAAAACTAAACAGTTTTTCACACAAATATTACAAAGTCTTGTTTTCTCCTATTTGAGATCTAATATGTGACAAATGTCAGTAATTTTTTTTCCTAAATCTCAGCAGGACTGATTCATGTGGTCGGCATATAAAACATAGATGAAAGTTATCCCCACTGTTCTAGACAGGGGACATAGTGGTCTGTCTGCGTTCAGAATGTCATCAGATCAAAACATCGGTGTCCTCTTATGGCAAAACCATGTGTTTGCTGAACTGATTCTTTGAATGCTTGTGCTCAGGGATTTAAGACATCTGTTTTAGTAGTGAGCCAGTCAGTTAGTGCACATCGTAAGGCTGGTGAAGAGGGCTTTTTTCCATGGCACATTATAAGATCTTCATTGTCCATTTAACTGGTTCTCCGAGCTCTCCATAAACACGAAAACCACCTTACAGTTACTTAAACAGTTTTGTATGATCGCTCACTTTCTAAAACAACACTGAAAACCATTGCCCCAAGATAATTAGCAGTGCAGCCTAAAATGTGGCTTCGAGGACAGAAACAGCTGCCCCATCCCGTTTTATTTTATCCCTTACTCAGCTCCAGACAGAAACCTGTTGTAGTTCAATGTGTCAGAGACCACATAATACACGCCAAGCTTCAGAACATCTGAATAAATTCTGCCTTGTACACATTAATTTGACATTAGAGAATGGCTTTCTGTTCCTGACTTGACTCAAGAAAGCTTTGATTGGTTTCTGAGAAACTGCTCTTTTCGATGATTGTTGGAAGATCCATTAGTGTTCACTGCCATGTAGTCTAATCATGGGCATCCAACCGGTGTTACCAAAGGAAGAATCTGCATGAGATCCATATTTTAAAAAATGTTGGAGTATCATATGTAGTCTAGTCAGATTATGTCCCTCCTCTAATGTTCTTACAGACTTAAATTGTTTCCTTTGGTTACTGCTGGGACTGCATACCTCTAGGTGGCTGTCATGTTGAATAGCAATAGCAGGCAATTTTTTTTTCTTTTGCCAAAAAAGACATGCGGTTTCTCCCTCTATTTGTTCTCCAATACCAGGAGTGTGAAATATAACCTCAGCACGTGTCTGAAAAGTAAAGGACGTTCAAAGAAACTTCATGTTCTATTTGTGACATTTTTAATGTGCATTTTGAATGCAAAGTCCAATCGTGACTATTATTTATTTAATTCTGATTCATAATAGTTTAAAAAAACAAAGCTTTGAAGGAATTCTTAAGTTACTATCACTGTAAAACATCTGATGTGTAAACTACTTCTACATTTTTTCTTTGCGAGAGCTTAAATCTCCAGAACTGACGGAGAGATGGCCAAAGAAAAAGCTATTCACATCAACAAATGCAGTAAATCCCAATCTGACAGCGATCTGGGGTTCAGCAAGTACATTACTTTGTCAGCAGAAGTTCCAACAATGAGCGGCCTCACCGATACTTGGAACCAAGAGTGAGAACATAACCGTATTCAAAATTAAATGAGACAGACTCCCTGGCAAGTGCCACATCCAGGACACAGAATAAGCATAATGAGCCTGGCATTGTTCTCAGCACCATTACTGCAGTTTGCTGTGAAATGCCAGCCTGTGAGAGAAGACACCTCTGCTGAGCAGTCTGTGTTAGCCCGCCATGCTTGACAGCTCCCTGAGAGCATGCGCTGAGGGCAAATGAGTCTTTTGACTCAGAAGACAAATGCCGTCATCTGTGGGTGACCAGAAATGAAATAAAAAGATTGATGTGATAGCAGAACAGTTGTGGTCATATTTGAGTCTTTATGATCTGTGACAGGTGATAAAAAAACTATGTGACATGAAGAAATCTCTTAAGGAAAATCTCTTGAACCATAAGCCACACTGAATAATGGGTATGTGCCATACAGCACTGCTTTTTTCTCAGTCAGCCACTGACAGGAAGTCTGTTATTTTGTTGACAGGTCAGGCTTAAACAATTTGGCAACTTCAAAACTATGCATGCGCCTGAATGAGAATGTGGGGGACTAAGCTGACCCCTACTGCCTCTTTATATTCAGTAATATGCCCCAGTGACCCTCACCAACAACAGCCAATTAGGTAGAATACCCCTGCTGTCACTCAGCTCTTAAGATCTTTCAAGTGTTGAGCCTCGGAGTTAATGAATTAAATTTCTGCACCTCAGTGCACGGACAGCACTTCCTGCCGAGTGAGCCAACTTTCAGGATGGCCCTCGGTGACCTTCATCAGCACAACTCGTGTGTCTTGAAATATTTCTGCTTGGTGGAGAAGATGGGTGCCTTGAAAATGAGAAAATAAGGATGGAAACCCCATTCACTGGCAAAGTAAAGGATGTAGGTGATGGACCCTTTAATAGTTCTTGCCTTGCTAAACCTTTTGTTACACGAAGAGTTGCCAAAACAATTACTGCCTTATTCATCAGGACTGATGGCGGCAGATGTCACTGATGAAAACAAGTTGAGTTTGAGTTCAGAACTGCTTGGAAACTTTGACCTTTGTATGTAATCATAAGGGCCCTTTGACTTGTGACCATAAGTCATTTTTTATGCCTCCATGTTCAGTGTTTACATTTCAACAGTCTCCTTGTCTCCTTGTTCCACTGACAAAACTCACACCCCTGTGTGCTTCCCTGGAGACAGTAGCTGTCTAATTCCCAAAAAGTGAAATTTATCAGTGAGAATCCCTAGAGTTAACGTTCAGCGTTATCTCAACACAGGCTGTTTCAACTCCCATGTCTCCAGAATTTCTACATTTAATCAAAACTCCAGTCTGATTTGTTTTGGTTTACATTTTTTCTTATGGAGAGAATGTGTGTTAACGCCTTTCGCTCAAATACTTGCACGAGTATAACAACAAAACTGTTTCAGCAACAACAGCATCATGCTCATCTCATTTATACTGACGATAGGCCACGTTCGCATGCTGCTTCTGTTGACGTTAAGCTGTGAAGGCCTGTAAGTCACTGGGATGTTGATGTTGAGAGTGGAATTATGGTGAGAATGTGCAGCGACGTGCCGGGGCAGACTGTACTTGGCTGTTTTGTCTTGGTGGTCTGAGGCTGCTTAATAGCAGTGTGCTTTGGTTCTGGAAAAGCACTGAACTTCTGGATTGATTAAATATCCCCAAGATCCAGCAGCTGGCAGCTCTAATTCATTACACACATCCCCTGTGTGCTTAGCTTAAGTGCTGCCTCTTGATCACCAATGGAGAGAAATACCACACCGAAGCCTCGTGTGTATCCTAATACAGTTTGTTGTTGAGAGTAAAAGGGTGACTTTAGAATTTTGCAAATAGATAAATAATGTTGGTAAACCGCAGAGCTTAACTAAAAAAAAAAAAAAAAAAAAAAAAAAAATCTGGAGAAGTTCACAGTGAAGCCTCAGGTCTTTTTGGTTTAGAGAAAAAGACATATGTGGTCTTAAGAGCGTTTATTACTTGTAGGATTTACTCAGCCATAAAGTTAAGAATGGATTAATACCTGTTGATTTGTTAATAAAAATAGCTTCTAATTATCAAGTTACTAAAAGGAGTTCATGCCAAGGTCTTGGGGAAAGTTAGTAAGGCTCTGTTTAACCAGGGCATCAATTTGCAATGAACTATACCTGAGTTACGGGGCAAATTCCAGTCAAATGTAGCACTTACCTTCTTGACCTTTTGCTATTTTTTGTTACAACACAACCACATATCTGCACTGTCAGTGAGCAGGACAGTAAAAAATGACCAGTATGAGTTTCCTCTATGGCTGGAAGTGAAGATACGTAGTTTTTCAAAGTGAGTTTTGTGATAGAAAGCACATAAAAATTTGACTTAACATGCAGGTTTTTGGATAGTGGGAAAAACCGGAGTACCTCCTGGAGTAAGGCATCAGCAGGTCAGAGATTAAATACTCAGAGGTGCGGTGTTTTCTCTGCAAAAATACTCCTATATTCACGTAGTAAGGACACACAGCACAAGCATGAGTCTGAGATGGGATTACGTGTCTTTCTTCATCCAGAAACCACCTTCTTGTGGGAAGTCAAGATCAAAGAAAAGTTCAACAAATCTGTGGTTAGTTAGACATGCCTCTGATGACTGACTACTTTCTGTATGTTCTCCAGCATTTCTCAGCTTCTGAAGTTGTTTTGACATATTGGGTGAGCAGCTGTAGGCTTCAGCTTGGTGTTTTTGTTCCTTCGTTTGGGTGAAAAATGGCACCTTCTGCAGTGTTTTCCTTAGTGGTTAAACTTACTGTATATCCTTCCATAGTACTCCATGTGCTTTGGATAAAAATGTCCAAATACTAAGATGTATGTTAACTGAAATGTACCATGTTAACGGATCACTGATTTTGTGCATGCACACTGTGCTGTATCAACAGAATTATGCAGAGGCATGATTGTGCCTTGGCGCTAACAGACAACTCAACAGCTAAAAATAACAGGAACATGCAGATCCATACTGGTTGTACGCCTATAATCATCAGAAGCAGCATGCTGTTATTATTACTTAATGCAACCTTGGTCAAAGCAGACTCTGCATGGGCTCCAGCCACAAGCCCCCCTTACATAACAATGTTTTTTTTTTTTTATGCAGGCATAGGCTTTCACGTGTCTTATTTGTTTCAGAGTCAAACAGATGAATGTTACAATGAGGCTCCAAACTCCTGATAGGATTAGTCAAGGTGACAGTTTGTCATTTACTTAAAGTGAAAAAGAGGGAAGATCAGATCTGTTTAAGTGCGTTTGCAGGCTCCTGAAATGAAAAATCTGCTCCGGGGTGAATGGCGCGTTCAGTGTGCCAGATTCATGCTAGTTTTTTTTCTTCCGTGTGTTGTCAGGGATCTTCATTTACCTGTTGATGAAAAATGATGCAAAAAGCAGCTCAGGTTCAACTACAATGATGGATTACAGCGAGCAGATCCAAAGCTGAATTTATTCAAACCTGCGTTTTCCAGCCATGATTAAAAACCGTGAAGTAGAGTACATTAGTTACATTACATACAGTACATTTACAGTGGAGGATCTTCATGTGCAGATTTCACAGTGGATCAAGTACAGCAGAAAGGACAGAAATCAGATTTATAACTGCAAAAATAAAACAAAATTGGAAAAAAACTTCTTTTTTTGCATAACTCATGTAGTGCAGCAAAGCCCTGGTGCTTTCTTGAGGTTCAGAGTGATATTGTGAGCAGATTCTTTGTTTTTATTGATGACAGTCCTCAGAACCAGGCAGAGAAGCTGTGTTTTTCTTTCACCAACCATGTGCTGTCAATCACTTTGCCATACTGGAAAATACAGAAAGTTCTTTGTCATTATCTGAGGAAAAACTCCTAGTTCTTAAAGGGATTGCTCAGTTTTGTGGGTTATTTTTTTAGAAGTGTGGTTACATAATGAAAATTTGCTATCTCATCTGCAGGAAACAGCAATCGGAGTCAGTTAAGTTTGGAGAATCGAGGAGAAATACCCATGGGGGAGTTTTATACCGTAAGTACTGCATTTGAACTCACTTCAAAAGACCTGAAAAATGCATTCCTTCACTTTAGCTGTGCTTGTGCACCTGTCCTTCCATGTGTGCTCACCTGGTCATCAGAAACCTGCTCCAGGTAAAGGTGGGTGGCGTTTACCACTCGCATGCGACTGTAGCCGTAGTCTCTGCTGCGGAAGGCGCTCCACTCTTTGGGGTTTGGATTGAACCTGTCCGTCCTCTCTCTGCAGCCCTGTGGGACATTCAGCAGGGATGAAACAGAGTTTCTAAGAAAGAGACTCGTGCTTTTCCTCAAACGCTCTTTTTTTTTTTTTGGAGTCTGCAGCTGTGCCTCAGTGTGAATCTGGCAGCATTCTGGTGTGCTGATGACTAATCCCGCTGTGGCGAGATGACAAAGCGTGCCCTGCGCTGCTCGCCACCACATCAGAAAAACACTTACCCAGAGGAACAGCTGGTTCTAAACTTATGTGGCAGAGCAGCAGCTGCACAAAGAGAACTGTGTACAATACATGACAGTGTGTTTTGTTGATGTTACTGAATGCATTTGATCTATGTGGAAAAAGGTTCACAGCAATGCAGCGATGTGGAAGTACTTACAGCAGAACCTGTTATAATGTGGACTGGAGCCTTGGGGTTAACATAGGGCTGCTCTGTGCTCCCATTGTACACCTATAAGGACAACATGGATCTTGGATACATGACTGGGGACTACAAACAGCAAGGAATTTGAGAATTCTGATTCCAGGAGCTGACCTTGTCACCATAGACGGGCCAAAGTCTCTCATATGTGTGCTCATGTGCCCACAACTCCAAATCCACCCCTGCAAGACATTTAATGAAGACAAAAAAAACCCTCAGTGTTCAACATCAGAGCAAATAAGAGTTTTCATCCCACTTAAAATAATGAAATACAACAAACAAAAGTGACATTTTTATTCAAGGAGAATTAAGCTGTGAATGTCAGCCAGACTGAATGCCTGCTTTTTTCAAAAAGACGGTGTTAGAGTTTATTTACTTGCTTTAACTAATTTAAAAAATCGTCTGATTTTAAACACTGATTAGTAACACAAGTTGGTGTAGCAAAGGGTGCATACCATAGTTGTAAAATAAATCCTCCAGACCGGGAGCAGGTGGTTTGATGTCTTTACGCCCCAGTCGGACCTAAAAAAAATAACAAAATAAGACGTGTTTACAGCATTAAAATAGATGCAACAATACCTGCAGTGGAAAACACTTTCTGGCAGAACTCGATGTGCCAACGGTGGCTTCACTGCCAGCAGGAGCGAGCGCTGAGAGAAACACGCCAAAGTGGACCCTATTTAATCTGAAGTGCAGATATTATGACAGTACTCAGTGTTCTTATGAGCTGTGATGTAGCCTGAACAGCCTGCAGAATGCATCAACTACTAGGTGATTAAAGCGTCAACAAACACATAAAAAATTAGCTTCTTGTGATAAAATAAAACAGCTCCTTACATAACCAGGAGAACATGACAGCACGCGCACTTTCAATGATTAACAGAGCGTTAGGCAATATAATTTCTATTGCTTAGTCAAATTAAATTAAAAAATTGGTTTTGAATTGTTGGGCACGTCAACATAAGAGCAGGGATGTCCATTTTTGTAAACTAGGCCCCGGATTAACTTCATTTGCACCTACAGATTCAGTGAAAGGACAAATTGGAGCAAACCTAATCATGGAGTCTTAAAATCCCTGTTCTACTGACAAATATAAAGAGATGGGACTATCTGATGTACATACATAAGAGTCGAACTTGGTACAGTCATCCTGGTCATCATCAGAGCAGTACATGGGTCTGTGTCCCATGGTGATGATCCAGGGACGGAGCGCCCTGTTCTCAGGCTTGTTGGCTTCCTAAGACAGGATCCATCAATGTACCAGATTAATAGAAGGAAACAAAGAAAGCATAAATACTTATTAGTGACAAAATTAGAAATGCATAGATTTTTGATGTCGAATGATAAACTGAAATAACTGTTAATCTGGGAAAAGGAGAGGGATTAACCTCCAAATCGTTCTTCAGCCACTCGTACTGCTTGAAGAGAAGGTCCTTGCCGTATTTAAGATAAAAGTACACTTCGGTGGAAAAGGAGATGATGTGCGCTGACCCCAGGTTCCAGCTGCAGACACATTACAATTATACACAGCTTCGACCCAGCAGAGGAAGCATTTCCCGATAAGGAAACACTGGCGTCACATGGGGTGAAAAACACTCCAATATCCAGAATTTGTCACTCATGTCCACTTTTCCTCAAAAGGCTTTTTGGCTGTAAAGCTGATTACATGTTAATCCTGCACTATGAATGAAAAAGTACTGTTTGTGCGCTACACAAGTGGCTGAACAGTTTCCAGTAGCACTTTTTGGAGTTCCTCTTTCCTTCCAGTTGATCCTTAGCGTGCCGGAGAGTGCAGGACTCGAAGCCAGCAGGCCCGCCTGCGTTCAGGCCCACAGAGAGTAAGCCTGCGGTCTGGCAGAGTATTATCTTTCTGTCTGAGAGGAGGAGGTCTGCAGAGGGCAATGAGTCACCAAGTCCGATGTATGGCTCCTTTGTGCAGCTGGCGCTCCAAAGATAGGAGAGGCAAGCTCTGCGCTCCTCTGCTGACTTTTACAGCTCAGTAATACTTACTGAAATACACCAGGAGCTTTGGCACCTTGCAAGGATTCCTTTTTGCTAGAAGTGAGTGTACAGTCTGTTCTACCAATTCAGTATTTTATTATTTCAGCTTCCTCTGCACATTAAAGCCCATCTCAACTAAAATGTCTTATTTACCTGTACCACAGGCTCTCAGTCTGGCCTGGCATGCTGAAGCGATTCCTGTAGTTTGAGAAGTTGCTGTGGAGAGAGAAATTGGGAGAAATACAATTAGACAAACTGATCATACAATCTCCATTCCTTGAATACATAATAAGCAGCAATTAAGACCACAAACTGCTGCTTTCTCCTAGCTTGTGGCGCATACACCAGAGCTAAAAGAAGCTAAAAATAGATCCAAAATACACTCATGGTAATTCCATGCTTTCTCGAAAATATACTGAGACAGCAGTTCCCGAGCTAACCATGTATGTTTGTTTTCATTCTTTTCTATATTCTCTTTTCAGCTTTGAAAAGAAAAAAAAAATCAAAACAACTCTAAACTTGCAGTGGTTGTATCTGCGTCAAGCTTGGTAAAAACTGCAGCAGATCTCTGGTCTTTAACGAAACGTACACACTGGCTACTTGGATGTGCATTTCCAAATTAAGGGTTGCGTAAAGCCTCCGTGACATCACCCCAAATCTCTGAATCACGGTCACTCACTGGAGCCAGATAATCAGAAATTGGTCAATGCCGGGGAGTCTAAGTGGAGATGAGGCTGGATAAGAAAGTCGGGGCCTTCCCATGTCAGTTATGTATTTTTGCCTCTAAATGCACCCCTTTCAAAACCATAATTTCCTGTTGAAAATAAAACTTTAATTTCAGATCATGTAGTCATTAGGACAGTCACAGTTTCAATTTTCAACTCTTATTGGTCCAAATATAGAAGGATCTTTGCAGTGACCAGTTGAACACTGCTCATTTTACATCATCAGATTAAAATGTGGTCTGATGATGGTTGATTTAACTGAAAACTCAGGAGCAACAAAGACAGAATTTTAAAATGTTACAAAGGCTGAATGATGGAAAAGGAAACAGCTCTCCAGCTAACAGCTAATCCACTGATCTCCTTTCACGGTTTTTACTTTCAGCATAAAGGCAGGACCCAGACTTCTCAATGGGCCATTAATCAGGCAAGGTGATGAGGATAATTGTTTTCTTATCTTACATAAGGGAGATGGAAAAAAAAAAAAAACTATTTCCTGAGCAGCAGCCCCTGTACGGCGAGACAACTCGGCCCTCTGTACCGACTGGGTTAACAAAAAAGTTTGAGGTTAAGTCGAGAAGAACTGCGTCACAGGTCAAGAGACAGAAATGGTACACAAAAAGAACAAACTTTTATGAATGCTGGATGGGATTAACATTAACGAGGCCTGCAGCTTCTGTGGACAGTGACGTCTCGTCTGAATTACTCGAATCATATTTCGGAGAAGGTAAACAACAGGGATGAGACCTCTTCCTGACCAAATCAGTCAGAATCATTTTTTCCACATTAAAGTTCTGATCAGGGTACTGAATCAGGAAAACACTGGTTCATACTCCCATCTTGTGGTTAGGAAAGGTATGAGCAAACATCTGGAAGCCTATTTCTACCCAGAAGGAATAAATAACAGCATTTTTTATCTTAATACATACTATAATCAGTAGGAATTCAGGAAGTGATGTAGCAGCATGCCGAAAGGAAAACTTAGCCTTTAAAACCAAGCAAAGGCTTTAAAGGAGCTCAGCTGTGGAAAATCTGATTGAAAACAAATATGATTAGAATATGTTTGTCTTATTAATCAGGACTAAAAGATTCAAGGATAACATGAGTCATTTTCTCTAACCTCCAAATATATTTGTTTCCAAGTTCGATTTCATATAAAAAATAAAAATGTAACGGATGCTTAACTCAATTTGAAACAGACTTTCCATCCTCATCAGATCTTTCCCTTCATCATCTGTTGAGCTGAATCCACGCAGCATGATAAACAGAAGGAAGCAGTAATTATATTTCCTACTCTCGTCTCGAGATATTGTTTCAAATGGTGACCGTTATTTCCCCATTTCCAAAGCAGGGATAAAGAGCCATCCACTGTGCTAAATGAACAAAGACAGTCTTGATTGGTGCCTCAGCATCTTCTGTGGACCCTCTGTTCTCATCCTGCTGGAATGCTGAGTGAAAACTTTTGCGGTTAGCCCATCTCAGTTGCTTTTCGCCCGTTTGGTTTCGAGGTTGGAAATATAGAGGAACGGTGAAAGAGAGCACAACAAACAGCAGCCACCAGCTGCTGGAATAGTTTTTGGGATTCTGAGCTACACCACAGAACAAAACAGACATTTAGGTATCAATGGAGGCAAGAAGAGCTGGTTTTCAGGTTATGTAATGCAGCGAAATGACTCTTGATACTGGGTTCTGAAGTCGGGGTGCAGCGCCAAGAAAAAGAGACTACTGTTAACAGCTCTTTAATAAAACCCAGGCTGCAGACGCATTACACATGGAAAGGCACACTGGAGATCAGGCCTACTACAGCAGTGGCGAGTAAATATTATGCTGCAGGACTCGATAGATCTAAATGTTTCAGCATGCAAGACAAATACTGACTCCAGGCACATTTAAGGATCTGTTCGCTGCTGATTGTAATGAGCAAAAATCAAATAAAAGCTGCCAAGCATTTTGTTTTGGTCACACTAGTTTGTTAAATAAAAATAGCATTTTTAATTTGATGCAGCACTGTTGTGTTTACATTTTAAGGATTATCATTAGTCAATCTGCATCTTGTTTTCTAGAGTATTAAACTGACTTTTTAAAGTAAAAATCCCATCAAATTGTGTAAAAAGTCCTTTTGACCAAACCAGAAAAGTCCAAAAATTTAAAGTTTACAGGATCGATTCAATCCAGTTTATTTATATAACGCAAATTGACAACAAACAAATCTTGTGAATCAGACAGACATAAGCAGCAATTTGTCACAAAAGAACTAGTAAAAAAACTTCAATGAGCCTTAAAATCAAGGGCCTAAAATTTTTTTATGTGTAAAATCTTATCTTGCTGTCGTTTGTCCTTGTCTCGTCTGTCCACAACAGTTATTGGGGGGGAAATGCCCCCGACATATTCAGAAACGAATACCTAAAAATGCACGTCGAGCTGTCTCTATCACATGCTAAGTCCATGGAGTGAAAAGCAGACACTGGGCAGATAATTAATCCCAGGCAGATAAATGTTTGTTTTGGAGAGCCTTGCCTTGATTAGACGGTGGTGGTTGCTGATGTGGCTCCAACACGGAGACACAAATACCTCCCATCTGTTCAAGAACTAAAGTGAAGAGTTCTCCAAAGAACCAAGTGTGGTCTATTTGGTACCAAAAACTGTGGCTTACAACACAAACCAGCCTCCCCCCCCCAAAAAAATGAAAAACAGCACGAGTCGAAGTTTTTGCATCTGCCTCTGTGACCTGACCAGACGAAGAAGGAGAAGGAACGTTTTAGTGTTGACGCCCTGATCAATGAAGCTGCCGCGATGGAGAAGGTCAGGAGAGACATATACGATTGAATTCCACCTACTACGCAGCCTCGTGGTTGCCTGGACAGGTCATGTAGGGCACGTAGGCTGCTATGGACTGGATCTGCCTCATGAACTCATCTCCGACTCGGGCATTGTCCTGGAACAGAGCCGTTCAGCCAGTAAACACGACGCCAAAGATTACTCTGTGAGAAAAGAAACTCAAGATAGATTGTTAGCCTAAGAACAATGGCCCGACAGCTAATCTGGGTGAAAGGGGATCGGGTTGTCCAACTCAGGAACGTTTCTGTAAACCTTTTGTTTCTGTTAGCCTCAGTTTTGTCATCACTGAGGTCTCCTTTTGCTTTGTCCATGTTTGTGGGTTTGGCTTTAGCTGTTCTTCATTAGTGTGTTTTATTTAAACTACGCGCAGTCTCCGTTTCTATGATTTTGGGTACTGTTAGGATTGATATGATGTATCACTTGTATGTTTTGATTTTATTATTTTACTGTGTGAATGCTGAGTCACACAACAAAATAATGTGACATGTAATATGTAACTATTCTGTCTGTGGCTTTTGTTTTTTGTAACTTTTATACTTTTATTTAACAAATATTTTCTGCATAAAAATACATTACAGATCTACAATTCCTTTAAAAACATTGCTCTCTTTGAAATCTATCTTTTAGCTTTAACAACTCAGTTTCAGCTTTTTTTTTTAGCTAATTCCTTCAGTCATTTAGCGCTAAGTATTGACACTGCATTTTGGCAGAAAATACAACTTTTTGAGGGTTAACTTTTTAACACTCATTCAGGGACAGTCAGGGACTACAGATTGTGCATTGTCCCTGTCAAATAAACTAATATTAAATCCCCTTCCATTCAGTTGGAGTCATTCACATTTGTTTAAAATGGAATAGGTCTATTTTCCAGACAGATTTTTTTTTCTTAAAGTATGACTAGCATACAAAACAAACCGCACTGAAACCAGATTCTGTCTTAGATTTCCTCCGACTGTGTGACGACCTTTAGAAGCCCTGTGTGGTTTCTTTCCGCTCTGGTTGCTTTTACCTGCGACAACAAAACAACATCCTCCCCTCTTTTCTGTTTTTCTCCTTAAAAACATGGGTGAAACCACAGAGCATTTGTGAGACATTCCAACTGAAAACGTAGCTTGAATGAATTATGGTTGAGTTTTGAAGGGAGCTCTGCTGATTCTATTTATCCGTTTCTTCAAATTAAATAAAAAACATTAGTAATGCGGCAAAATTGTTTAAGGGAAAGGGATATTAGCATCCGATGGGCTCAGATATGTTATTGGGACCTGTGGTTTTGAACTGCATCACTTTTTTTCATGAAATACTTGGGCGACATGACCCTGCTTCTCATCTTTCACCAAAAGGCTTAGGGCATCTCACAGTAATGTTAATGTCCCGACCACAGCCGAGCGACTGTATGTGCCTTAATAATAAACAGTGGTTAACTTTGGGAAGAGGGCAGCTGAGGAAAGTGAAGTGGCTTATCTCATCTGTCACTATTGAGTTAAAAGAGCCTGGAGCGTCAACGAGAGAAACTCGCAGTCGTTGTCCTTAATTGAAACTAGGCACAAATTTAGTCGTTATTAAGAAAATAAGAAAGAAATCTGGGTGAAGTACCTCGTCCATGTCGTAGGCAAAGTCCCCTGAAAAGCAGAAAAAACAGATTCACAGATTAGAACTGATCTTCCAGCAGAGTTTAAGATTTTACTTTCCAACAAAGTGTAAAAAAGGAGATTTATGTTCAGCGAACTGCACCAATACAGTGTCAGAAAAATGTTTTTATCATGCATAAGTAAAATAAC
This sequence comes from Kryptolebias marmoratus, assembly GCF_001649575.2. NCBI lineage: Eukaryota > Metazoa > Chordata > Actinopteri > Cyprinodontiformes > Rivulidae > Kryptolebias > Kryptolebias marmoratus. The sequence goes on from NC_051439.1 coordinate 14,664,532, forward strand.
CAAGGAATTGTTTTAGAGGTGCTAGGAGACTAATTTGATGTTCGGATTGCAGACATCAGTGTCACAATAATCCTATAATCATTTACTTTCTGATTATAGTGCCTCTTTATATTATTCTGTCTATATAATTTCCAAGCAAAGCCATTTTTATTTTGTTCGGCCTTTCTCATCACACTTCTGTTCACCTTTTAGCCTTGACTGACCTTTATCAAGCAGTTAGTTGTCTTACACTAATCCTTCTCTCATTAACATTAAGTCTGAACCAACTCCCAGTGATTCAATCTATTCTGCTCCTCTGATTGGTGATTTTTTTTTTCACTTTCTCAAGCCTGAGAGCCGAAGCTGTAAATTGTTTCCTGAGTCAAAGCAGACTGGGTTTTCCTCACCATGTTTGTTGTAATTCCCTCATGGGATTTTTCCCATTTTACGCCCTAATCTAATCAATTTACCTGTTGCTGCAGCTTCTCCTGACATTTCTTTCCTTAACTTCTCTCCTGTTGAATCCTTTAAAATATCAGATTTGAAAAAAAATATTTGGTTGGAGTTTGGGATGTGTTAGCGATTAGCCCAAATCTGGACCTGTGTTGTAGAAATGAGGCCTAAAATTTTATTTAGATCAAATTTGGCTTTAGAATGTTGTTGTTTTTTTTAATCACCTCATCATCTGATCCACAGTCCCCATCCACTACCTTATTGAACTTTGCTCTGCTGCTGTTGTGCCTTCATAAAGCAAATAAAGAGTAGCAGCTGACTCTCACACAGTCTTTGGTCCGATTGCTTTGCACTTTTTTATACTGCTTGGATGTTTAAAACATGACCAAAGAGTGGACATTTAATGTAAATGGCTTTGTCGTCAAAGGTAATAGAAAGTAAAGAAAAATAATCTTCTCCAAAATTAAACGTTCAAGTCTTTTTGGTAAATCCATTTTCCAACGACATACACCTGCTTTCTGTTTAGATTTTACAAGCCACTCACATTTTAAAGTGAGCTGAAAGAAACCCAACACACATTTTTTCAAAGTCAGTACTGTTAATAATTAATACTGCAGACATTTCTTTTGCAAATGAGCAAACTTACAAAATTTGCTTAATGCAGTGTCAGGTATCTGTGCAAGACTGATGTTTTGAGCTGCTGTTAATAACATTAATTACTCTTTACTAGCTCTTTAAGTGCAGAATTATAATCTTTACATCCACGTAGAGGTTACCTATGTGCAGTATGACATCATACATGCCGAGTTGAGTCTCTTTTTGCAGTCGAGCCAGAGACTGAGGGTTCTCATTGCCCAGATCTCCGTAAAATGCAAACCTGGGACTGAAACCTAAGCTGTCGTTCAGCGCAGTGAAGAGGAATCTATCGCTCCAGCCGTCATCGCCACCGCAGTGATAGACTATAAAAATTAAAATTAATACGTGTTAAAAGGTGAGTAAGCCTGACAGGTCGAAAAACTAACGTCAGGGATACCAAAGCGCCACCCACCGTACGTCGCAGCAGGTTTGAGGCCTGTAAGAGTCACTCTGTGGATGAACATCTTCCTCTTCTCCGCCCCTGAGTCCACAAACAGAGTGGCATCACCTTTGGCATTCATCTCAAAGAGCCGACCGCCCAAAAGACCATACTCCACCCTGCTCTGTGTCTTCTTAAAGGTGGTCCAGGTCACCACCATGGAATTAGGTACTCCTGTAAACAAAAAAACATTTTAAAAACCTGCTGTATGAGAAATGTGATGCTCACAGATAGGCTGACATCAATTACTCTCACATTTCTAAAAGTCAGGTAATGCTTATGCTGCTAAGGCATTCACTATGACCTGTTTAACTACCATGACTATCACATGTCCCTTCAGCATACAGGAGCGTGATTCAGGATCTAAATTTAGCTGCCTTTTTACAGATTGATCAAATGCTACACAGTTAAAGATAATATCAGACGATTTAGTCTTGGCTTTAGTAATTATTATTGAGAGATTTAGATAAAACATCTTACAAAACACAAAGAGGAAGTTGCATTCCCAAACTAAAACAAATGAGATTGAGGAGCAAGGGTTAAACACGTACCTGCATAGGAGAGGTGCACTTGCTCTGGCTGGGTCCAGATAGGAGGAACGGCAAACACAAACAGGGGAGCGAGGCTCAAAAAAGCGAGGGCAGCATGAGCTGGCACCATTCTGACGCTGAGTCGTCGCAGTGAATGCCTGGCGAAAGAAGCCACAAATCCAACAGCACTGTCACTTCAATCACATGATCCAAAACTCACAGGAAACTGAAGCGCACTGTCCTGCCCTCAGGGACAGCTTTCAAAGTGCTGAGCGCCAGTAAAACACCGACTCACAGACCGTGTTTTGGTCCCCGGGTGAAGGAAGTCCTCATCAGTTAAGCTGCAGAACCAAAAACAGCACAGTCAGCGAGAAGGACAGAAATCAGCTGATCTTGTTTTTCATTGTGCTCTGCAGGGAAATTAAATGAAAAAGGTCAAACCCACACGCCAAGGCTTGCAGATCAAATGAAGCACGAAGCACAAACACGGTGACAACTCAGGAAGATTATACCACAGAAGTTTAAATTAAAGCTAAAACGTACCTGCAAACTTCAGTCCTGTTCAGCTGACTGTGAAATCACCTGACTGGTTTGAATAATAACTTCCAGTAAAAATCTAAAACATGTTGACACAACAGCCGCTAGAGGGTGTCCGGTGCCCCTCAATCTAAAATGAATAGAATTTATTTATACTCTTGTACTGGGCGGTATCTAATGTCTGCTAGCTCTTCTGAAAGAATGAAAGGGAATGATCTAATTTATCAGCGTTTGGGAAACGAAAACACGGTGAGTACGACAGCTGCGCCATGTAGAAAGGTCTTTGGACCTGAAAAGTGTTGTAATGCGGCGACTTTCTATCGGTGTGCCTAAACAGCTGTAATTTACCCGTTTTTAATCTCATTAGCTGCTAGCTAAATTGCTTAATTATAAGCTACCGGTTTGCGAAGATCTTAACTTAAGTTATGAAGTCACGTACGATAACAAAGCTGTTTTATTTTGCCTCTAAGAGACTTACACTTTGACAAACCATAGTGAACGACGGTCTCCGAACCCAGAAAGTCCACTGCTCAGAATAAATAATGAATAAATGAATAAATCTTTACACTTTTAACACGAACGCGACCAACGGCAGTTCAACCGGAGCCACTACCTACGCCATTGTATAAAAAAACAATAACAAAGCCGAAAGGAATTATGGGATATGGTGTTTTTTGTCGCTGACTTTGCTTCAAGTAAATTAACTTGAAAAATAACAAAAAAATATATATTGCTACGTTTTATTGTTATTGTTTAAATCAGGTTACAAACGATAGAACAGCAAAGCTAAAGTTCAATGCAATGATTGCCAGATTAAAATAAATTAAAAAAATTAGAGAACATTTTATTTAAAGTAAAGTTTATGCTTATATATATATGTATAGTACAAAGATAAATTAAACTTTAACCTAAAGCTATTACTAATAAACTTAGTTTATTCTCATCGGGCCACTGATTCTTCCTTTTAGGGACACAAATTTCTATTTTGATTGAGCTTGTAGTACAGCTAGCTTTTTAAAAAATAACTATAAAATGGCTTCTCCTTTATTTAGATCTGATGGACTCCAGCAGCGAAAACGGGAAAGGCATTCATTCTGAGGCAGCACAGTACAGAGTAAGCTATGCTCATAGGAGAAATGCAAAACAGGTCAGCTAAGTGACATTACGGTTCATAAATCAGTTTTTTCCATTTTTAGGCACTTGTTCTTCACACCCTGTTGTGTTTCTAAATGCAGGTGGAATATGACAAACATGAGGAGTTCAACAAAAAAAGGTATTCCATCCAACATTTGTGTGTCTCTGCTTCAGTTGCACTGCAGTTCTGCTCAGCATGTTTGAACATTTTACAATATCCAGATATCCAGTTAGTCGCTCTGGCAACAACAACCCGGGAAGGCTGAAGAGGGTCGTGTCATGCAAGAGGAAAACCCACCATCTGACAGTAGTTCGACGGAAACAGCTCCGATCTGGGAGGAATTTAGATGCAACAAACAAGGAAAATGAGATGAAACATTTGCAAGACGCACAGCAGGACATATTCTTTATGGACCCACAGGAGTTCCCACTAAATGTCAGCCATTACAATAATACCAGTGAAAGTGGTTCTGAGCAGACTGACTTCTTCACACTCTATGAGGTAACTATCACAGACCACTCTGCCCATGTCACACTTGTCTGGTTTTCTCTAATACAAAAAACATCTGAACATAATGGCTTTATTTCTAGCTCAGTAAAGATCACAACACAATGACTGATGTGCTGTTTGGAAGAAACCTGAGACTGAAGGTGGCGTTAACATTGTGGAAGAGAAACTTTGGAGAGCTGCTGACATATTTTCTAAAGTATGTACCGTGTAATTATTAAATATGCGTTGTGCAGCACGTTCCCAAGAATTGCAAAGAAAAGTCACATCATTTTCTTTCTTCAGAATTCAAGACACTGGTGTTCTTGTTGATTTTCTCCCTCTAATATGCAAATGGTAAGCCATTTTTAAATTCAAAACACTGGGCACTGACAAGAAAATAATTCATTCATAGCTGTGTTTGCTTTTATTTAATCGACAGCATCGATGAGGATTCAACCAGGATTAACATCGGCTGCTGTGTTGACCTATTTCCTCTCGTTAGGCAAGTCCTCAGCAAGCCATATGAAGAGTGAGTGTTCCCGCTGCTTCCTGTTTGCAACTAAAACACATAATGCACTCAAAAAACAGAAAACCATCTGCACATCATCACCACATACAGGAACTAAAATAATTTTACCTGATATCGTCTCCTTCGTAGGTATCAAATTATTGGTTTTAAGTGGATACATTCGGTTTTAAAAAACTGGTGGGAGGAACTTCAAATGAGTGGCTTCAGTGGATCAGCTTTACCCCAGCAAGATAAGTAGGTCTTTTTATTATTGAATGTTTTTTTCCTGTGGTGACACTGAGGTGCAAAACAGAACAAGAAGAAAAATAACCTCGTATAACCTTTAAAAATAAGCTCGTACAGTAATGTTGTGAAAGCAAACAAAAGACTTGAAAATGACACTGTGCCTGTGGAGATTCTCAGTCGTCCTGGTGATGGTGACCCTGTTCTGTGAAGGTGCTTGAACCGAACGTGAACTGACTTTCTCTGTTAGTATTGAAAACATTTGCTGTTCATTTGAAAGCCGTCTTTATTTGCAACTGAATGGTAACAAATTTTTCAATATGTTTTTCATACTTACTGATTTACTTGTTACAAAGTGACAGTCAAATAATCTTACATCCATTTTCCTTTTTTTTTCTTTTGCACAGAAATTTCCAGGTTTTTAATCATCAGTTGTGGGAGTTGTGGAAGCAGGACCCTCTGTTGAAATCTGTTCCAGCTGTGGCAGGAGAGATGGCCAATGTGAGGGCAAAATAAAGAAGTCACAACATTGTGTGTACATATTTTATATTTTACTGTATAAAAATGATTACTCTTGTTGTTTATTTTTCCCCCTCACAGGTTATTGGTTCGTTCCTGTTTCAACTTAAATGACAGAAGCGAGGATCCAGATTCCATCTTTGTCTGTCATCAGCTGCTGTAACGACCTTGTTAGCTTTTGTGCTTTTAAATAAAAACACAAAGATTGTGCTGGTGGATCTGTGAGTCTGCAATTCATCCTGAAACAGGGAAGGCGCAACAGCAATTCATATATGAAAAATGTAATTCTCTCTTCAGTGATCAAGTAGGACGTTGTAATGATCATGAATTTGTTTTTTTTTTAAGTGCCTCAATCATAAGTTAAAAAAATTGTATTATTGTATTATACTATATTCTTGTTGCTTTGACTGTTTTAGCTACAATAAAACCTTTTTTACACGAAGATTGTTCCTTATCCTTCAGATGCCGGTGGCCCACTCAGCCTTGACCCGAGGAAGCGTCCCTTCTCTGTTGTGATAAAGACAAAACTAATCATGTGAATCACTGACAAACAAACAAGAAATTTTGCACGTCATGGCGAACATGATGGCAGACATTTTAGAAGTTGTTTTGCTGTTTTCTCTGAATACAATCTCATCAGTTTTCATCAAGGCATTTGTGACTGATTATCACAGAAAGGTTTATTTAACTGCACACTGGCATCGAATCCCATCTGATTTGCTTGAATATATAGAGAGATTAAATCACTAAAGCATTGATCTAAAGTGACTGATTGAAACTTTGAGGCTTTTTTCCCACTTAAGTGAACTTTGGCCTCAGGCGCTGTTGAAGTGATTAAAATAAGGCAGAGATATGGGTTTACATTTGGGTTTATCTCACTTGATACAGATAAGAGGAGGTTTGGTCTCTGTAGTGTAATGTGGATCATGGGTCTAAAGTCCAGCTGTAACTGGGTTGGAGAGGCTGCAATTCACTGAACTCTGAATCTGAGCTCTGCAATCATGTTTGCATTCAAGTGCTTTTTATTCAGACTGAGTAGATGAACACGGTACCAGGGGTGGTTCTGGTGTATCAAATTTCTACATCCAGTTTCCCCAGCTCAAAGTAAGCATTACGGTTTTTATACTTCTTTGCAACGTTTTGTAGTGTGTTTTGTATTTAATTCAGTAAATCTTCTAAGCTTGCAACAGCGTACTCATAACAGTAGGTAAACTCAGTTTGTGTGACAGAAGACAGCGAAGGATGAAGTGGTGGAGATCCTGGCTGCATGCAGCGACTGTGCTCCTGCTGAGTGCGACTGGAGTTAAAGTGGAACATCTCCAAGCTGAAAATCTTCATCTTCTTCCCCCAAATGATCAAAGCAAGGTCCTAAACAGTGAGATGAAAGGTATGCGTTTGTGTAGACTTTCGCTGTCATTTTGACTTTTCATATAGCTTGCTTTAATAAAGAACGGATCGAAGAAATTAAGTGCTGAAACTTTTGTAGGACAGGACATCTCTGCAGTGTTATCTGAGAAAATCTGTGGTTGGTCAAATTCCAATTTGCAGATGAAATTACTGAGTGACTCATTGATGATAAGTGTTCTTTGAGATGTGAGATAATTTGGTCAGTAGACAGTTGTTTTTCTAACATACTACATCTAGACTTTTCAGCAGGTTTACCATGAAGACACAAAAAAATGAAGTTGTTTTAGAGTCATCACATTACAAATTCCTGACATGTATTTTGCTCTTTAACACAAGCTAATATTCACACCTACAGTTGGAGAGCCCTAAAAAAGAATATTAAAACATGACTAAAACATGTTCTTGCAATGTGCTGCTGAAATTAAAATCAAAATGATAATTTTCACAACACTGGTTTTACAGCAACTCTAAATTGTTCCTAGTTGTGAGTGAGAGTGTGAATGGCTGTTTGTCTCCTTTGTCTCTATGTGGCCATGTGATGGACTTGAGACCTGTCCAGGGTGTCCCTCGCTTCTCTCACAGTGACTGCTGGAGATAGGCACCAGCTCCACAGGAAGGAAGAAGCGGGCAAAGAAAATGGATGGATGGATGAATAGCTGGTGTTACATCTCACACCTGTAGGGGGTGGCAAAGAACTAAAAATGACCAGACTTAGTAATGTTGCTTCAAAATTGAATTATTAGCTTTAATCTGTGTGGTTGTTGGTATGTTCTTGGTATAGATTATAAGTTTATTTTGATCTGGTTTTTTTTTCAACCTTTTTGACTGAATTGCAGTGTAATGCTTGTAGTGTTCGCTCTCTCCAAACTGATCTTCCTCTTGTTTATGATTTCAGATTATCACTTTTAACCATCAAAAGAAAGACATGAGACCGTATTCTGGGCTGCACACTATGTGAAAAATCTTTTGTTATTGCAATATCAATGTGCAGAAAAGAACTCATTGGACTGCAATAAATCACAGGTTATTTATATTCAAAGGATTAGGCATTTATTCTCTTCATGCCGGTAATATATTTGGCTAATATAAAAGACTCTTTCTGCCCTTGAACCCAATTTAGATGATAGTAGAGAAAAATATGGGTTTATCACAACTAATCACAACTAATGCTGTCATCATAATATTCAACAATAATATCAGAATCATGTTTTTCTGAAATCGTGCAGCCCTAATTTACGAGTCTGAAAGCAGCCAAAGTAATCAGTGCAATGATATTTAATTTCCTTACTCATGCCGGACCTGTTTATTTGCTCAACAGTTCTGCCCAGAGATTGCTATGAAATGCTGATGGCATCTTCAGGCCAGGCCAGAGATGGAGTTTACCTGATCCAACCACATGACTCCCCCATTGTGGCCTTCTGTGCCATGCAGGAAGGAGGCTGGACTGTGGTGCAGCACATCACGGTCAACAGCAGCGTCAATTTTGATCGCACCTGGAATGAGTACAAGAATGGCTTTGGCGATGTCAATGGGGACCACTGGCTGGGAAATGAGCGCCTCCATCAGCTCACCCGTGGTCCTGCCCGCTATAAGCTGGGAGTAAAGCTTGTAGACCAGGATGCTGTCACCAAGATGGGGGAGTATGATCCATTCCTGGTGGAGGGTGAATCAACAGCATACAGACTGAGGCTGGGGTTGTTCCAGGGCACGGCTGTGGACGCTTTGACCCTGGACACGGAGAATTACCTTCACGACAACCAGAAATTCACCACTAAGGACAGAGACAACGACAATTACTTCCAAAACTGTGCCAAGCTAGAGTTTCAAGGTGTGGCAGGAGGGGGTTGGTGGTACGATGCCTGTGCTGGTGCCAATTTGAATCGCAGGAATGTGATTTACTGGCAAAAGGACTGCAACAAGGAGCGACTCTGCAAGTATGCATGGATGATGGTGAAACCTTCAGACACAGTGAAAGTGATCTACAGTGGAGACAGCAAGAAGGATGAGCTATGAACGCATCATTCTCAAGGAGTCCGATATTTCCGTGTAACATTATGACTAGTGACTTTCTGCATGTTCAATTCATCACATTTTATTTAGAAATTATCTTACATGATCACAAAATACTGAAAAGAACCAGAATGTTTTCACGAGCTTGAAAAGCCATATAAAACCGTCAGTATACCCAAACATCTCCATTGTCCTCAGATTGGACGTCTTTTCATTTTTCACAGTTACCCAATAAAAATGTTTCACAACATGTTAGCTTATACTTACAGGAAAAAAATAAACAGCTTTACATTTTCCCCACATTATGTCACAAATTTGCCAGAAGATATGATGACATATTTAACTACACTCATTTAGAGGAAACAAATACTTTATTTTGATACCTAAGAAAAAAAATAAAATCCTGAGAATAAAAAGTAATGAAGAGGTTTTCACAAACATACAGTTAAATCCTCCAGTTCTCCTCCTGATGTAAACATAGACAAGTTAGAGGGATTTAAAGGTTTGTTTTAATACTGTTGAAAGCTGATGCATCATCACAACGACTGTAAGCGAGAAAATACTTAATCTATAATTAATTGTCTGACAAAAGTCAGTGATGAAGGCTTCAGTGATCAAGTAAAACTCTTCAACTAGCAAGCTGTAGGACAACATGTACAATTTTAGCCCTTTGAAATAAAATTTGAAGACTAAAGATTTAAACTGATCTACAAGTGCTTTGACATTTTGGATGTAAGAGCAGAAGGTACAACACAAAATAATTAGTTTTAATAATCTGAAATACAAGTGTTAAACATTATTTTCAAACCTATGTACAATGTCACATATATTGTAAAAAGAAAACGTGTATTTTTCTACTTTTGCAGAATTTAGCAGCAATTATTTTAAACTGCACCACAACTACTGATTAAGGAGCAACACTATATGATGTAAGATCTGAATTCAAAGAGCCAAGCTTGTTGATCTGAGCTTTAATTTACAGTCTTTTTTAAACACAAGTTCATGTCAGCTTGGAGCTGACTGCAGGGTTCTGCCCGTACCAGTATAGCTTCTCCTCAATTCTTTTCTTTTTCCACTGGCAGAGCAGCAGCATGCGGAAAGTCTTTTGGAAATTCTTGTTGCAAAGAGCGTAACACATGGGGTTGACGGTGCTGTTGACGTAGCACAGCCAGTAGCCTAGATGCCAAAGGGAAAGGGGGATGCAGTCTGAGCAGAAAGTTGAAATCAGCACCATGATGTTATAAGGAGTCCACGTTAGGATGAAAGCCAGCAAGATAGCGCTGAGAGTCTGAGCTGCTTTCTTTTCCTTGATAAGCACCATCCTCTTTCTCTTGGTGATCTGGTTTTTCAGAGAGGCATCCATGGTTTTGGACGCCGAGGAGGTGGATGGAACGCTCATGGACTCAGCTGAGGAGAACGCTGACGACATCATTTTGGTGTCTCCATTCTTGCTCTGGTGCTCCACGTGAGCATCTTTGGCCACAGGTTTGAATTTATAGGACACACACTTGTTGCTCCTCTGAGAGCTGCTTTTTGGTGGCGTCTGGAAGAAACTGTCTTCATCATAGCTGCTGAGCTGCTCGCTCTCGTTGCCCACTCTGCTTTTGCTGGCTTCACAAGCCTGGTTCCTGAAGGAGGCCCGAAGGCCCCCTGGAGACACCGGCCTGTCCTCGTCCTCAGAGGAGGCATAACTGTTGAAGGTTGTGAGCTGACCAGCTTTGGACCACTCATCACTGGTGGAGGTGGCTGATTTGGCGTTGCTCCTGCTAGAGGATGACCAGGAGGCTTGGTTCTGATCATGTGAAGCCGACCTTAGCTTACAACTAAAACATGATCTGACAATAGTTTTCTGGGGCTGTGTCTCCCCCGAGTCTGTTGAATAATTAACCCCCTGAAGTTCTGCCAGATCCTTGGTCCTCTTTTCTGTCTCTTTGTAGATTCGACAGTAGAGAATTGTCATAATTGACACAGGAATGTAAAAGGCAGCGATTGCTGTTCCAAATGTTATCACAGGCTCTGAGAAAAACTGGATCTGGCATTGCCTCTCAGGAACTGTCCTTTTTCCAACAAAGTATTGCCAGCAAAGAATTGGCGGAGCCCACAGAATCAGGGACACCAGCCAAGCCAAACCTATCATGATTCCAGCTCGTCTGGGAGTCCGCTTGGCCCTGTAAGTCAGAGGCCTTGTGATGGAGAAATATCTATCGAAACTGATCACCAGCAGGTTCATGACTGAGGCGTTGCTGGCTACGTAGTCCAGTGCCAACCACAGGTCACAGGCAAGGTTCCCTAAGGCCCAGTAGCCCATAAGTATGTAGGAAGTGTACAGATTCATGGAGAAAACACCTATGATGAGGTCTGCAGCTGCCAGACTCAGCAGGTAATAATTGTTCACCGTCTTCAGTTGGCTGTTGACTTTAAAGGAGAGCATCACAAGAACATTCCCCACGATGGTGATCAGGCTGACAATAGCTGACACAGTGGCGATGGTGATTACCTCCCAGAGACTGTGAGTGACCAGGTGGATATCCATCGCACTGGTGTTCATTGTGGAGTTTAATATGTTTTCTCCTTCCATGGTGTTCTTTACTGGCATCCATTCATCACAGCCGTGTTTAAAGTTCTCTTTTCCCAGTGGAGCTTCTGAAAAGAAAAGGAAAAAAACAAGACAAGAAAGGTTACTCTTTCTTCTGCCAAAAGAAGGCATCAGTTGGGGATTTTGACAATCAAACTGTCAAACATTAAATGAAAATAAAAACAGGGCTCATATTATTACTATTATTATCTATAATAATAGTTCTGTTTGTTTGTTTTTTGTTTGTTTTTTTTGCTTTACAGCTTTTGAGGTTGATGTGTTCAAAATTAATGTTCATGCTGGGAATATATATAAAAATTTGACATTTTGTTTTGTTTTCTTTGATAAAACATGCAAAGAAGTGATAAATCTGAATTGAAGGACTCATGCAGCAGCAATCTATTAGGTATTTATGTCCCTTCATCTTTAAAATTGTGTAATACAGTATTGTCTGATTTCTTGTGTGGCCAAAACCCTTTAATAAAAAATTAAAAGCAAACTATAAACTGAACAAACAGCACTCCTCATGTAGAAAACAAGAAGCTTATCTCTAGTTGTGTCTTATTTTAAGAATCAGTCATTTTGAGAAGTGTAAATGCTAATTAAGTAAAACCCATGTTATAACTATGAAAATAATACTCATACATACATACCTTTTAATCTCACTGCTAACTTATTGTTAGCTTTACACCAAAGTGAGATTTTGTCATGATTTGTTTATGCGTTAAATTAAATTACTCTAAAGATTTTATGTGTGGTAAGTTTGAAAGACTTTGCAGTATACTCAGACACATTTGCCAAAACAACAGCTGTTTGGTTTCAGGACTTGTGTCAGTTCGACAACTCAGGAAAGTTGACTCTCCTGTACATTAAATGGCCCCACAACCTGAAGCAGCAGAGCAACTCGGCAATACCTGCATTTTTCCTCCAACATCAGTAGAGGGTACTAGACACTCTCTGTATATAAAAACTCGGTGCACATGCTCAATGCTAGCAGAGATGCAAATCCACATTTCCTAAAGGTTTCATTAAAATCCGACTAGTGGTCTATGAGATATTTTGCCAACAGAGAGGCTAAAAAAATCTTCTAATAATCCTCTGCCTTCATTTTTTGGTGGTGATCAATAGCATCCCATCAAGTTCTCATTACATATCCGTCTATCCATTCATTCATCCATCCAGTTTGCAATATCTGAAATAATGATTATGGAAAGGACAACAGGCACTCTGGGTAGGTCAAGTGGTCATTTTGAAGAGAAAACATGGAACTATGGAAATGTGTTTTTAAAATGTGACCTAATTATTATACAGTATAATAAATTGGCTTGCCACAGGTGCTCTCACACTAATGAATTAGAGGCTATTCATGCCAAACTGAATTTATGTCATAAAAAAAACAAGAGGATCAAATATCTATAATTTAGTGCTTTAATTTTCATTACAAACAATTAAAAGCAATGTGCCATGAGTTTTTTTTTTTCATCTTTTTTGAAATGTTGAAAACAAGCTTTAGTACATTGGACGTGCAAATGATCCACTGTGTGTGAAAAGGATTGTACTAGAGTGTGTTGTAGTGTGCTGTAGTTAATCAGCTGGAACTCTCCTTCCTTTTTCCAGTGATTTTCCACTCCCTCAGGGAAAACCTTAGTCCCCTGGGCAACATGACATCAGTATTTTCATCCATGCAATTCAAGCTGCTTAAACTGAGACACTTTCACCGCTGTATTCAACCCCACCATCTGCATTTTGTGTATGAACTTTTCAACTCCAAACTTGTTGAAAATAACCAATCTAGCAGCGGCTCCATTAGGGTGGAGCAGACATTCTGAGGCTCTCATGGATCAACAATAGTCTCAGGCTCACCTGTTCAGAGAAAATCCTCCACATAGGGATTAGCAGTTGAATTGTCACACTGTGCACTGACACACATGTAAGCAGAGATAGCGTCACACATTATCTCTTTAAAAGTCAACAAATAGCACCATGTAGAGGAAATTGGCTCTCAGACACAGCTTACAAACAAACATTCACATCCTTGTTGACCGACCCCGGTCACTTCCTTGGTAAACAGTGCTGCCTTGTTGGAGTGTTTTCATCAAAACCCTGCAGGAGGAAATTGTCTATCATGACAGCTTCAGTGAACAGTTAGCTGAATCACATCTGAGGTACAAAAACATAACAGGTCTCTCAAAATAACTCAATTTCTCATGAGTGATATGTCACTGTTTGTTGCAACAACAAAAATATACTTCAGATGAAGCTGGAAGGACAAACTTTGAGCCATTTTTCTAAAGCTTTCACCATTCTGGGGGTGGGGGAGGTGCATCAATTCAATTCATCTTTTTTTCCTAATATGAAAAAAATATATAAATATATACAATGCAGAATCTGTCATAAATGCCCGCTAAGGTAGCACAACTTTCAGTTCTTTGAATGCATTCACATCCCAGACTTGAGAAATAATTTCTTCACTCACTGGCTTATCATCAAAAGTGCTGGGTTAGCAGGAGCTCCAGTGGAAGCCCAAAGTCTTAAAAAATAACACCTCAGTACTGTGGTATGTCATGGTGGGCCTTTTCACGCAGTAGGGAGAATAACTTTGTAAACTCAAAACCAAACTTGGAAGAAATTCCAGCTCTGAATGTCTCATATTGATGCCAGTGACATGGCCCATGTCCCCACACAACGAGGCAACACACACATTTAGGTCCATCCTAATTTGTTTTATCATTTAATCACTGTAATTATATTATATATTATATTATATATGGGGAATGCTGTTTGGATAATTGTATGTAATAATGTAATAATTGGGAAATCATTAAATGAAACAAACAGATGTGACTCAGAGAGACAAAAAAAGGATTAGTATTGTCAGCCACTCTATTCAGCACCATGGAGAGCACCATACATGTATCAATACATAGAATTTATAGACCTATAGATCATGAGGACATGCACAAACCTCAACCATAAAAAGGATTAAGGAATCAGGAAGATGTTCAGTTGAATGATTGTTTTGCCTTTGCATCGGTTGTTCTCTACAACTGGATGTGAATGATTAAAGAGGTGAAGAATATTTGTCATTCTCTAACAAGGATGGAGGCATTCCACTTCAACAAGCAGCCCTCATTCTGGGATGGCTCAGATGGATGATCCATTTGAGTCAAATGTTTCTGTATCCTCACATCACACTGTGATACTCCTGTCATCATGGGTTTCATTTCTTCAGGTTCAAAACACCTGCATATTCCCAGTAATGGCAAACAACGGGACACTGTAGGACCTTAGCATGCCAAGGATTGAAATGGTAAATATCAAACGTGCAAAGTATCACAATTTTAATACCACTGTAGGCAAGTAGTAGAATCATTTTTACATGCAGTGCCTCTTTGCTTCCAAGCTTTACATTTACCATCAAGCCATTTCTAACTATTGTTTGGAAAAGCACAAGTATGAACTATAAAATCAAACAAAAAAGGTTATCTTGATCTTTATCAAATGGTTTAAAATACTTTACTCCAGTAGTTTTCCAGATATACTGATATACAATTTTAAAATGCAGGTATGCAACTTATCTGCACAATTTACTCAGCAAATCTGAGTGTAAATATACAAATACATCAAAATTGTCAGACTTTTTGATCCCAAACGGCTCTTCCATGGACGTCCTGATCGTTGCCCTTTTTTCTGTCACTGTTTCTGTAGGTAAACAGACACAAGCTGTAGTTGTCAGCCTTTTACAAATTTTGCTTACAAATGTTTTATTTAAGGCCATAATAATCATTAATATTAGAAAAAAAAATATGCAGATTTTACTTCTTACTTTATAATTGTTTTTTACCAGTCTTCATGATGTTGCAATAAGTACCTTTAAGGTTTTCCTTCCTGAGTAGAGTCATTGTTTTGAACCTTTTTTCAAACATTGGTGAACAGGAAATCTCATTGGCCTAGTTAAGAAAACTGAGTCTCCTTCATTACCTATACATCTAAAAGTATCAGATTTCCCTTTGAAATTCTGTGTTAGCGCCATATGCAAAAGTAATGGTCATTGATCGCATAGTTAACAACACCCAGTTTGTGAGTGAGGACAGGTTGTGGAGCACAAATCTGTCCTGAGTCTCCATGCTGGGTGCCGAAAGCTGGCTTCAGATTCTTTGGCACTTGGCCACCATTGCTCCTATCCTGTAGCACATTTGATGTCCCTCATCATGCAACCCCCACAGTCACTGGTAACATTTTTAACATACTCTTTTGGTCACAACACAACTGCTCTTCACAGCCAAAGTCCTGTGTATGTGTTAGTGTTATGTTTGCAAACTCAAGGTAAAGGTAAAATACTAAATCAAATATTAGAAGAAGGCAATAACAGCAAAGAGAGGAGTCAAAGCAAAGGAGCCAAAAGACAACATATGTGCTGGTGTGGTGAGCATGAATGATGCAACCCAGAGCTCCTTGGCATGGAAGTTTGAGTCTCCTATTATCAGTGCACCGATCCATGCTTAAAAACCCAGTACATGTAGTGTTCTGGAAAAAATATATTTGTGTAATTATCACGCTCTGATGGAAGAAAAAAATAAAAATATTACTGCTTGAGGCAAACCTTTTTTATACTTGATGGCTCTCTTTAGCAAACTCAAATTAGATCTCTAAAGAAGAATGATGAATAAGATTATTAGATGAATATTATGATCCGCTTATAGATGCCACAGTGGATTTGGCATCTGCTGAAGGGAATAAAATGACAAAGGAATTTAGTTTTCTGAGCGGCAACATTTCATTAATGCCCCATCGTTTGGATAATAGCTAAACTCATTTGTGTGTTTTTTGCAATTTCTTTTAAATAAGAGTCTGTGCCTGCCTTCATATTCATCTCTAAATTTTTGTTGTTTGTTCCCAAATGGCCTACTTTTTCCCAAGCTGATAACATTCACCTTCAAAACAAAAGCTAGTAAAAGCCAAGCCATACATGCATATAAAAACACATTAATAGTTTGCTCCATATTGCAGCTCAACAACTCCCAATCAAGACCTTTTAGTCAAAAGTCCTTTGTTTAACTCATTCTGGTGGCAGTTTTTATTTTCTTTTTGTTTTGTTTTGTTTTATTTTTTCCAGACCCACTAAACCATTAAGGCTTCATGAAATCTACTTCCAGAATTTTTTTCTCTTTTAAGAGAACCAGAACCTTTCAACATTTATTGTAACACCTCAAAAGATCCGTTGGGGCTGGGGGGACTCGTTAAAATCACGCTTCACTGCTTAATCCCTCTCTATATTGTCATTTCCAGTTAATCAAAGGGAGGAGAGGAAGGGATGTGAGACCATGCAGTTTAAGAAAAATATTGATCGCTTTCCTGAAAGAAAAATGTAATATTTCATAATAATGCAGGGAAGAAAAGTGCCACGTTGAGATTTTACATTAAGTCAAACATTTCAGAGGTTTAGAAATGGAGATAGAGCTGAATATGTTAGTGCTATAAACTGGGTGTGCTGGTGACAGATTAGGAGTGTTCACAGAAATATGTAAGAGGTGGGTGAAGGTTATCTCAGTGAAACATGCTTGATGAAATACATTTTGCTAAAATATTGTAAACGTTTAGTCTTTTAGAAGTTATGAAAATGCCAATTTTTGCAGGTAATACTCAGTAAATAGATGTTTTTATGAAAGAATATGCGCCTGAATAGAAACATACTGATTGGTGTCTGCCTTTCAGAGAGACCCGTCTTTTTTGGAGCACATCTTCCGTTGTGTTCATTAGGGTAAAAGACTTCATTAAAAATACATGCTGAGACCTCTCAGATATGCACTTGTGCACACATGACGTCTTTCCCACTCGAATCCAGGTCATGCCTTTGTGCATTAATCAAGAAACGCACGCTCAATCAGTCATGATTCTCCTGAGACTGAACAAGCCACTGATGTAAAACAAAAAAAACAAAGACTAACTTACTCACTGTTGACTTTGATCAGATCTCACAGGCTTCTGGTAAGCCGAACCCCGTCTCTCAGTGGGAAAAAAGTTCATAGTTAATCCCTTTGTTTTGCCTGTGAACCCTGTGGGTCAAGTGTGGCACTAAAGAACAGGATCAAAACACAGCTGAAGAGAAGAAATCCTGCTGACTTGACCCTCGCATGCCAGAAGGATCCAGTCTCTAAGGCAGAGGAAGAAGAGGACGGAGGGAAGGGTGGACACCAGAAAGCTTCACACATCCCCACGGAAGAAGAGCATCACTCCCCGCTCAGCTCCAAAACTGCTATCATTTGTCCAAATAAGAAAAGTATCTTCAAGTTCATTCCTCTGTCATTCATAAATTAAAGATGATTCAGCTGAGGAGCAAAAGAAACTAAAAAAAGCGAACAGGAGAGAACTTTTCCTCCCAGTGTGAGCAGAGTGAAGAAGAACTGTGCTGCCTCTTAGGCAAGTTGAAGCAGAATGTCACTGAGAGGCAGGCTGATGTCTGAGCCAAGTCGCTGCTGCTGCTGCTGGATCAGCTCCGTCTGACACACACAGATGTAGCTGACGCTAGCAGGCTGGGAGGAGAAATTCCCATAGGGTTGAATGGTTCATCATGTTTCAGCGCGGTGAGCATGCAGCGTAAAATACCGAGGGTGAGAAGAGGGGGGTGTTGGCTTCGAGGGGTCCATTTTGTAAGGCGTGGGGGCAGGAGGAGAAAGTGTGTGGAAGTGGCACTGTGGGTGGTGCTCAGTTAAGACCAGTTGAGCCAAATCCTGGAATGTGTTTCTGCTTGTGAAGAAGAGACTCTGATTATCAGCACTTGCAGCTCCCTGAGTTTGAAGCAACATGGCCAAACTCATCTGTACACTGCTGCTGTCTTTGTGTTCTCATGAAGAAAGCTGACAGATGTTTTTTTTTTATTTTCCACTGAGATCTAGGTTTGTGTATTTAAGTGTGTGTGTGCGTGTATTCTTTGGTGTAAAGACTTAATACTGTTTTTAATCCAGATGATGGGTGCTGATCTTTGCCACGAGTTTCTATTTAAAACATGAGGGAGAAAACTAATAACATTAAGTCGTACATTGTACATGGTTTCCTTTCTTAATATATAGCTCTGATTTGTATTAAGATCACTGAAAATCCAATCTTAGTCTCTAGATATTTGAAAAGGATAAATTATGTGTATCTAACCATGTTTTTTGTTGTTGTTGTTATTTTGCATAATATCAGGTAATCTAAGAACACAATAACTGACAAAAAAAAGGCAAAAGGAAAATGATAAACAAATTTTCCGTCACCCATAAAACTAACTAAAAAAAGTAACACTAAAAATAAATAAAGAGTATTTAGTGATAACATGATAATGAGACTGACAGATCTAGAGTTGCTTGTTGCCTTGATTGGTTAATAGCACACATGTGACAATTGCTCTACATGATGCCATTTGTCAAAATTCAGATCTCCCTCTGGAATGATTTTGCTACTGGATGAAAAGCTATACGGTCCTGCCATCCGGATTAACGCCTGCCATGGAAATCCCACTCCGTCTGTTTAGCAGAGCACCATATATTCCCACTCCCCTTCCCCCCCCACCTTGCATACCTGACCTGCTGATCTAATGCCATTTCCAGGCAGTGGGCCAGAATGCAAACACCTGGCTCATCACTGCTGTTGAACTGCTGACCTGCAAGCGGTTTACAGTGTCACTGTGTTGTTTTCTCTTTTTTTCATGTGATACATTCAGACATTATCATCCACACCTAAATATGCAGCTGTGTGCAGCCTCTATTGCTCTGGATGGTTTATTGTATTGATTAGTTTTGCTCAGAGTCTAATGTTAATCAATGTGAACAGTGAAACCAAATTAAAATGGTTTTGAAGCGCACCTCATGGTTCTGTTTCAGCGCACATTCACATAAGCCTGCTGCCATCCAGGCAACCATCCCAGCAATCATCTGCATCCTAAAGGCGTGGTTATTTTTCCACAGGTCCCTGTCAGATCCCTGCTCTCCTGCGAGTGAGACGAGATGGGGGAGGACATAAGCACAGCTGGAGATGGATTGCATCTGTCCAAAGTCTATGGGGTCTTGCTTATCTGCTGACTCTATTGTGCACCCATAAGCTGGCAACAAAGAATACAAAATTCTGCCTCTAAAACAGAGGGACCATTTTAATCTGGTTTTCCTTTTTCCTTTCCTCCTTATTAAAGTCTCGGCGCTTAGAGTTGGGGAGGGTCTGTGAACTGAATCGTGACAAATAGGCTCCTTTTAGTTGAAATTTGGGCTCTATTATTAGCCAAATCAAAGACCTGCCTTACTCTAAACAGAAAATATCCAGCAGAGGAATGATCAATAGCTGACTTCGGATCCTCTTTTAATCTACTTGTTCACTGGTGTATGTGTCTCTCCACAGTGGCTAAAAGCATTGACTCTTGTGGTGTCCTTCTTTCTACGAGGCTTTGATGTGCTACAAATGTTTATTTCCCATCAGATCTGCCTTTGTGCATGTGTGTGTGTGGGGTTGTGTGTCCCTCTGGTCCCAAGCAACAACTCCCTTTTTGACATAATGATTTGCCATCATTCTGTACTGTTTCAGTGGATTTACAAGTCCCCCTGCTGTGAGCCTTGCTTTTATCCCCTTGTACAACAGACTGGCTTGTTTGGCTCTCTACAGACAAAAACATGGGCAATTTTTTTTCCCATTTTTTCAAAGATTTCACAACACAGATCTAGTATTTAGGACAGTTAGTTGTTAATGTTTGATCACAGCTATTAATACATACAGACTTACAAATATAGAATTCTAAAAAAAGCACCTGCAAAGCTAAGAACACCTTTTTTATCAACCAATCAACTGGTGCTTGACAGCATTTGAGCTTTTCCTCTTTGCAATGCAATTTTAATGTTCCCTTGACTGAGTTGAATAGGCGGTAAACAGCTCTGATGGAGCCATTATTGTGAACCAACGGTTTCTATTCCTATCAGGACATCCTATACTCCTCAGACACTCCTACATCAACAACAACAACAACAACAATCTTGTCTGGATGGATGCAGGGCAAACCTCTGAAGGTGCAGGCAAATCTATATCTGGGTTAGAATTTTAAAATCCAGTTTATTAAATCTTTAGATCAAAATTTATTACAACACTGATCATTTTAATAACAGCAAGAAAACTATGAGCAAAAAAGCAAGAAAAATGCTGAAATGCTGTGTCATATAAAGTATAAAAAAATTAAACTGTGTGTATGAACAAGAGTAGTCTTGTTATTGTTATCTGACACTCCCCCAGGGCGGTCCCTTGTCTCCTGTCTTGTTTGTGGCGTTTATGAATACGATCTCAAAGCTTAGTCAGGAAGAAGAGGGTGTCCAGTTTCTGAACCTCAGAGGTTGGATCTTTACTTTATGCTAATGATGTGGTTCTGTTGATGTTTTAGAAACATGAACAGTGGAGCTGTTTGCATCTGAGCATGGCTTTACTTCTTGACTCTGAGCAAAGTAAGAATCGAATGCTCCCTCTGAGTTGGAGATTAGTCTCTGCCTAAATTAAAGGAATTTATTTTGGTGTCTTGTTCACAAGCGATGGTAGGATTGAGCGGGGCTTTGTCTGCAGTGGTTCACTAGTTAGTGATGACAAACAAGGATCTGAACTAAAAGGCAAAACTCTCAATTTACAAGTCAATCTCTCACCAATGGTTCAAACCTTTCCCTGTGACCTACTTATAATTTGGGTCTTGTCTAAAAAAATGAGATGACAGATAGAAGTAGAAGTAGATAAAATAAATTCCTTTATGAGAGCAATAGGGTTCAATCCGCAGGAGATAGGATGAGAAGCTCCATTATTTCATAAAGATTTTCAGTACTGCTTCTTAGAACTGAAAGAGGTCAGCTAATCTGATTTGGATATCTGATCATCATGCTACCTGGTCACTTCCTTTAGGAGGCACTTTGAGCATGCCCCACTGGGAAGAGCCCCAAGGGCAAACGCAGAACTTGTTGGAGGGACTATACATCCTCTCTGATCTTAGAATACCTTGAGATCCCCAAAGAATATATTTCTGGTAAGAGGGATATCTGGATTTCAGTTCTAGTTCTGTTGCCTCAGCAACTCCACTCTGAAAAAAATTCTAGATAATGAAAGTTCAATAATCATGTAATATCTTACTTTTTATGGTTATAAGGAGAACATGTAAGGAACCGTACCTTCTCAGAGGACAGAATCTGCACAAAGTATTCCATATTACTGAGATATTTACCTTTGTTTCTCAACATTTATTATCCTGCAACACAAAACCCAAACAATTAATACCTTGTCAGTTAAGAAAAACTGATAACAAAAGCTTTATTGCCCATATTGTGACTTTTACTAACCTTAGCCAGGAGGGTTAGATTCCTAAACTTAGGCTGAGCTCAATTAGAGAGCTATTTGTTGATGATTATTCAAAGTACTGAAGTAGGAAAGTTGCACCATCTGGACCTGGTGGTTGTCTGGTTACAACACGCTTACAATTGAAACAACAGTGCTCTTTTAACCCCTCTATAAAAAAAGAATCCAGAAGCAGAAGTTTCTGTTCTTGACAATCTGAAGGAAAGGTCAGTAAGACACATTTGTGTGGAAAAAAAATCTTTTATATCATTTTTAACAGTTCTTGTTAACTGAAAGATTTGTACCAATTAACTGAGCTGGAAGTCGAATTTTCTGCAAAAATACAGACGGTTGCACTTGTTCACACTTTCCTCGAGAAAATAACAAAAAATCAGAGCTGCATTCAGCTTTTCACCCCTTTTACACCACATGCCCAATCACAGAATCACTGTTGTCCTTGTTTGCGCAGGTGTGTGTGACATGTGCGTGCACTTATGTGCATACTGACGCAGATGCTGATGGGGACAAAATGTACAAGATGTCCAAACCCTTTTCATATCAGGACGTCCTGTCACTGTTTATTTGAAAAATTAAAAAGGGTGTCAAGGCCTGAAACTTGCTCTCCATTGATGTCATAAGATAAATTGTTACAAGGCAAAAGAATAAAATGTTGAAAGTTATTTCAAGTTATTTTGATGTTCTTTCTACTTTTCTATCCTCACACAGCTAGTCTGGTATATATTTGGTTGGTTGCAGGACTGTCTCTGTCTTTTTTTAATTACTGTGATTGAGGACCTCCAGCTGAAGGCCTCCATCTGCCTCCCTTTGAGGTGAAAAATGGAAAAATCCTCAGGAAGGAGAGTCATGCCATCCAACCCTCCCAACAGCAGAGGAAAGAGAGCCGTCGTGTTTCTAATCACCCTATTAGGTGGAGGAGAAGCTCCAAAAGGGCAGCTACTCCATTAAATCTTCTTTATTTTCTTTTTTTCTCCAGGGAAGCCTTCTCATCTCAGTTTATCCCAGCAACTCCCCGATACAAAGCCTGCAAATATCATTCGGCAAGAAATGAGTTCCAACAGTCATCCTCAGGACTTTGTTTTAACACATTTAATTCACATGTAGCGTTAACCTTTAAGAAGAGGACTGATTTTTGCATGCTACGTCCCAAGGTTTTGTATCTTTTATGTTATGGTGGATAGTCTAGAAGCCACAGGGATTTCTGCTAATGTGGTTTATGAGATATGATGGTTTTCCACTGCAAGCGGGGCAGTTTTGTGGTCATAATCTGCTTGGTCAGCAGTGAAAGAAAAAATTGGAGGCACAAAAATGTTCTCAACCACAATTATTTCCATGTAGAATGAAAGACTTTGGCATATTTGTCAAACTTTGGTTAATGTTTCTGTCTTAAATCAGACAAAGCTAAAGTTCCTAAATATTTTAAGCTGAATTACTGTCATGTTTCCATTGAAAAAAAGGTTTTAGGCTTCAAAAGCAAAACATTCAGCATAATGCATGCATGGTTAGGCTTCAGTTGCACCCCTTTTGGTCATTACAGCTTGTCAACACTTTTAATGGTCAACTTGAGGCCTTTATTATTTTCATGGAAATTTCTTTTTATTTCTTCTAGCAAAAGTTTTCTAAGGTTCCTGTGCCATCATGCAAGTTTTTATTTTCAGAGATTTGCCCACAGTTTCTTTATTTTTGCCAATGTTTATGGAACATAGCCACATTAAAAACAGCTGGATTAAAATACAACCTAATTTGTAACCTAGCATTGTGTCAGATTCAGACCGAGCCAACCCTCGGTAGTTTTAACTCAGCAGGGTTGAGTTATCAGGTTGACCCAGCAGATTGGGTTATTATTGGATTTTCATTGCAAACTATGAAATCAGAAATAAAAGAAGTTATCTTGAACTATATGAAATAGTGTAGTTTAAAAGAGTTTACTCCAGTCTTTTTCCAGATGTATTGATATACACTTCTGAAATGCAGGTATGCACTCAATGTAAACAAACCACTTTAACCCACCTACTGTACTTAACAAATCGGAGGGTAAATTCATACCAGTACATCCAAATTGTCTGACTTCTCTTTCCCAAAAGGCTCTTCCATGGATGTCGCCAATGTTGACACATTTTCAGTCACTTCAGTTCTTTCTGTAAATAAACAAACACACATGGTAGTTGGTATCCTTTCACAAATTTGGCTCATATTTAATTTTTTAGTTTAAAGACACAATAATCATTAATATCAGAAATAAATGTACAGATTTTGTTTTTTACTTTTTGTTTTATTATTTTTTAATAGTCTTTATGACATTGCAAAGAGTACTGTGAGTGCTTTGTATTTATCTATATTTAATATTATTATTATTTTTATTATTATTATTTACTTCAGTATTCACAGGAGCAGGCATTTTATCACCATGCAGCCTTTTTACCTCACTGTATGATGCAAACAGACCTAAAGTGTTTTTTTTTACTCTTTCCTCAATGTCCTTCATGTTTATACTGATACATGTGTGTAACAGTATAATATTTTATTTATTTTTTGCCAGGGGATTCAAACTAACTGTTTCAAAGACAGTTAGTCCGATCAAATCAATATATTTCTCTGAATTCTTTGTGGGCACGAACGTCTCATCTAAACATTATTTAAAAATAAGAATATTCACCAGAAGGCACACCCACAGCACCAACATCCCGTTGATTTCGTGTCTTCATTGCCTACAGAGAAATAAATGATGACAAGGACATCTATGAGGTAGAGGAGGAGGATGAAGCGTGATCAGAATGAGAAGCTCTCTGACAACAAATTTGCTAAATTTTTATGTAACCTAGTGCAACCTTAACAAAGAAGGCATGAAAACTGATCTAAACCAAAAATATAACAACATCTCACATTCTTATAGTTTTAACAAGAATAGATGTTCCAAATTAAGGAATTTAAATTGCCTGCCACCTGTAATGTCAGAGTTTTAGACATCATTTCTCAACATATTTCTTATGTTGAGAAATGACAGATGTTGAGATCTGACATGCATAGTATTGGGAACAACTCTCAGCTACTACCAAATCAAATTTTAGCGCAGTATCTGTAAAACTGACTGAATTATAGCCATGTTTGTGTTATTTAAGATCAGCCATCTTGAAGCAGGTTCACTCTAAAAATTAATGAGTTGTACATGTATTTTCAATGATCGCATTTTGCGAGTTTCGTCAAATCTGTCCAGTGGTTCATGAGAGATTTTGATAAGAGTAGACACACACAGACATGGGCAAAAATACAATCATTCACCTTTGCCTTTTGGCGGTGGGTGATCAAGACCAGTACATATAAGCTCATGTCAGCTAAATCTTTTCTCTCTCTAGCTGCACACAAAATGAATAAAATTGTCCACTTCTGCTCTGGATTAAAACAACATAAATGGTTGCTTCAAAGACTGAACCCATCTTTGCTCTGAAATAAGGGGATGCACAGCACATCATAGAGCTTCTGCGTCGGCTCCTTGCTCCTAAATCAAAAGCCTCTGTTGAACAAAGACAACAGTCTCTGCTTTCTTTGAGATAAAACCTGTGTATGTGGCCTAAAAGACACTATTAGATCCTGCTACCAAAAACAGCACAACCCAGTTTAAAATGCTAAAATGTGGGTTTGAGCCTTTGAGTCCCACAGCAGAGAGAGCGGCTGCTGACCTGCAGGCCTAGTTCTTAAAATCACTCTTCCACTCACTCATACAGAGGAAATCTGCTTACATAACCTACTAATACCTGAGGAGAGATCTTTACTTTGTGTTCAAGAAGGAAAAAAAAATGAAGTCATGTTGCTTTGTTAATCTGTGGCTGTTCTTGTTGTGATTCTCTAACATAAAAGTGATGCTCTTAGGGATATCTCTTACCTTTTTATGAGAGCTGACAGACTGCTGTGCCAGCTGAAGTCAAAATGATGAGTCAGATGAAAAGCAGGCAGGAAGTGCAGATGTCTGAATTAGCATGCACAGGTACAGCTAGTTTAAAATTCATTATGACCTAGATTGTTTCCACTTCATGAAGAGAAGAGTCTTCAGAAAGCTTTGAATTGAGGATGCTGTCCTCCCACAGTGTTTTTCTCCTTTCTTATTTACATATGGGCTTGTTTTGTTCTGTATATTTGGTGCAAGTCCACCCTCCACCTACTGCCAGCTCAATAGGATTGTCACAAAAATCAACAAAATCAAGCTCTATTGTTGCATTTATTATATTCACTCACAGACTGAGGTGAGAAGTTCAACGTATTACAATACGATGTATTAAAAATTTTAAGTTTTGTTAAAAATAAACTCAGATGTTGACTTTGACTTTATAATTTAATTTGTTTCCTTCAACAGGTTAGAAAACATATATGTTTTCTAACATATATGTTTTCTAGCAGCATGATATCTGTGTGCAACATTAGAACCTGGCTGCTCTTGAGTGCGTTATGACCAAAAACATGTCATGATCCTGGATTCTTGATGTTACTGTTTGATAGGTTTATGGAGTTTTCCTTGTTGCTGTTCTTTGTGTTTCCTTTTTCTTTGAAGAATCCTTGTTATTACTTGTTGTTTCCAGTTATTCTTAGTACTTTTCCTCTGTCCTGCTACGCTCACCTACACCTATTCTCTGTTACCACTAGGCTCCTTGTCTCCTATCTCCTCATCAGCCCCATCCTTCACCTTACCTGCAGCCTGTCATCGTGTTCTTCATCTGGTTCTCCTCCATGTCTCCTCAAATGTTGTTATTTTGGGGTTTTTTCTTGCCAAAACATCTTTTTGTTTTCTGTTTATTAAAACATTTAAGTTCTATTTGAGCTAAGCCTACACAAAAATAGTTATGTCTCAGTAAATTGTACAGGTATTGAGCTAAAGTTTGTTGTGGTAGCAGCTGAAAGTCATCCCAAACACCTAATCAGAGCAATTAGTTTTTTCCTTTTTTTATTTGTTTAGAATTTATAGGGTTTTAATGGTCTTGTACTGTGTTTTTGGTTTTAAATTATTGTTATTGTTATTATTGTATTCTTCAAGTTCATCTATATCTTGACCCAGAAAGGTTGTAGCAAACTTTTTGCACATAAAGTCAAACTAAGTTTTCTTAAAAAATTAATGAACACATTTATTTTAGATGAAACCACATTGCAGGAATTTGTTGTCATACTACAACAAACTCTGAAGAAAGGCAGAGATCTATATGGCAGCAGCAGTTGAACAATTAACCAACCAGTCAGAAGACTTGGACGGCACTGAACACCCCAAACACATGCCATATGGGTGCTTTTCACCATGCTGCTGCTTTCAGGGCTCTCATCATATCACTCTCAGCCTTTCTTTCCCCTCAAATTCCTGACATTTTACGAAGGAACAGAGAAAAGGTCAAAACCAGAATGTTTCTAAAGGTGGACAATAGTTGACCAGTTTCAGCATAAATATAGTGCAGATTTTACAATGTTACAACCAAATCAGAAATGTCAGACAACACTTTACATGAATCCATTGTGATTCATGTCTTTGCAAACAAAGGAGGAATATTTTGCGTTCTTAATGATGACTCACTCGTATTTTCGTTATCATCTTCCTCTTTCTGTCACTTTCATTTTTTATCATCCTCCCTCTCTCCATATCTCTGTCCACCTTCCTTGGAAAGTCTTTCATGCCTGAATGAAATGCATCTGCTTATCTTCATCCATACCTCATTGCCCTCGTCATGTCCCGAAGATCTCTGAGAAGTTTGGATTTTTTTTTCCAGTAAGAGAATCAACAAAGCTGACCTCAGTTCACCCTGATACAATGTATTGATGGTAAAAGGAAATGTTTTAAAAGATAGATGACAGACAGGAAAAGGCTTAGGAAATTCATATGCATTTATTGTAAGTATTAAACATTTCAATGTCCAGTTTTAAATTCCTTAATGTCATACAGAAAGGCAAGTCTTCTGGATGCCATTTTCTCTGGCTTTTACAACATAGACCAGAAATTGCTGCAGGATATAGATATTTAAATTTAATTTTAAACAACCCAGTCCACTAAAAATCTCTTTTTTGGTCTTATTCTGGTGACTTTTTAATTACTACAAACATGTGTATTTCCACAAGCCCACACATAAACAAATAGTGGTTACAGCTGCAGAAACATCTGCTGGGGGAATTTATTATTGTGGTGTTAGGCCTGTAGTCAGAAGCATGCGTGCAGAGGCATACTAAAGGTACCATGACGGCTTTTGATGTTGGGTTCTTTTGTGTGCAAGCCTTTTCACTTTTAATGAGGCAACCTCCCTCATTATCGTGGCCCTGCGAGGCCCTGAAACAGCCACATGGTGGGACTGACTTCACTTACCGTTCTGAAGCTGCAAATTACAGAAGCTTAGTCCCCGAATGAGAACAGAGGCCATACTGGTCACCCTTTCTAATGGCACCCAAGGGACACAGAATTGTACCTACACATATGTTTGGTCGGAGTTTAATGGGCAGTTCTTTTGTCAGTTTAAATCTGCAGAATTGTCAGGGTTTGGGGTGTGAATTTATGATTTTGTTGCCCTCAACTGAGTGGAATTTCTTAAGCATGTTGCGATACAAACATCAGGATTCTCTCCTTTCTGCCTCTGTTGACACTCTTCTCTCATTTTGTTTGGCAATAATCTGCTGCCACAGTTAGCAGGAAATAAAGTTTTTTTTTTCTTATTCTGTCATAAATGGGGACTAATTTTAATATCACCTGTCTTAAAAGCATCACAGCCAAGCTGTGATGGAAATATCTCCAGCAGAATCAAATTACTGAGCTTCACATTCTGTTTAATTCAAATTAACAGTATTTCATTGCATATTCTGCAGCTTTATCTCAGTTGCTTTAATTGACCTTTTTAAATGTGGTCAAACTTTATTATTCAAATATCACCTTATTTCTATAATGCCAGTTATTAGTTTTCTCCTTTTTCCACTGACACCTTAATTAACTCAGCTTTTATTTGAAGAATCGTTTCAAACAAAAGATACAACAAAAGAATGGCAGAACAGAGCCTGTCGTGCTGGTTTTATTTCTCACTCTTAATTTGCTCTGTGAAACTCCCCTTCTTAGGATGAGAGTAAAAGATTAAGTTAATGGGGTGGAAATAGAATTTTAAAGAGAAGTTGCACGAGAAAAGAAAAAAAAGTCACTGCTCTGTTTGAATACAAAGCATGGTGTTTTATTTAACAAAGCTGATGCCACTCCATCATCTGAAGAATATCTGACCTGATTTATGATAGTTAAATTATAGTTTCTCCATGTAGTCTGAATAATTTATGTTAGTATTTTTATTGGAAAATGTCTGTTAAGATGGTAAACAGCTATAGACCAAAATTTTGCTAATGAAAGATTTTATTGACATGTCATTTTTTTAATTAGTTGCAAAACTTGATAAATGTTTTTTATATTGTCACTTTGAATGACAATGTACAATTCAGTTCTGTCTTCTAATCTGATCCAATAAAAACTGAACAAAAAGACAAACTCTCTATGCAAAGTCTCAGTTGACTTTTCTCTAAACTAGTACCCTTAAGGTCAATTTAAATACAATTAAATCATAACAGTTGTACTTTGTGCCCATTTGCAAGAACAAAAAGCATGAGTAATAATAATGAATTTTAAGCCTTTATTTATAACATTCACTCACATGTTTAATTAGGACTACTTAGTCTGTTGTTTTTGTATGAACACAAAGGTTATATCTGGTGTTTAAACTTGCAACGACTGCCTGGGAGAAGGATTAGAATATCAGAGGATAGTAAGGAGCTCATTTAAAAGATAAAACAAAAACAAAAAAAGAAAGAAGAGCATGCAAGTATTTTCCATGAAAGATGAACAAGCAGTGGCTGTGCACAAAACAGAGTAAACATATAAAAACTTAATCAAATTGAGCTGAAAAGAATTACAGATAAGTTGGTGCTGTGCAGTATAATTTGGGAGGGTATCGAGCAACTTCAGGAACTTGCCAATTAGATGAGAACCGAGTTACACAAATGCAGCATGACCTCCTCTTTACCTTAAAGACCTTGAAAAGGATAACAGCCCAACAGTAAGCCTCAATGACACCATTCACACATTAAAGGACACAACACAAAGGACGAAAGAGACAAGGACAAAAAGAAGAAGACCTCAACACTCAGGTCATAAATCACTGTTCGGCTGTTATCATATGTGATGCTTAAAAAAAAGTCCAGAAAAGCTTAAAGTATTTAATTCCAAAGAAATTATTTTTGCTATTGTTGAAGTTTACTCAAAGTTTCCTGTTGACTGAATTTGGCATTCATTCTCATTTTTTCAGCATGAAAAAAGAGCAGTAAGGCGAGTCCTGCTCCTTGACTCGACTGTAACTACAGACTCTCAGCACTTGCACTTGCAGCCTTCACTCAGTTTCACAACTTTAGTTATGATGTGTCTATTTTGTGACTGAAGCCACCAATTTGTCTGCATTCTAAATCCAAATGGTAAAACCGGTAATTAGATTTGACTGAAATATGTGTGCGTGTGTTTGTGTGGTGAGTTCCTGCCTGGACTTGCTAAATGTCTTTCTATACTTAGCCCCAGCCATGGCCACCCTGCTTGTTTTTGATGAACATTTTTTGATGCCTTAAAAAGCATCTGTTGCCCAAAGCAGCACACAAGGAGCAGAATGCTAATTGGGTGAGATGTCTGTCAGGAGTCCTCAGAAGGCTGGAACCTACAAGTCGTTTACCCAGCACCACCCAAAGTGTTTATTTGCGGCGTCCAGCCAGTGCCCTTCATGTGGTCCTCCATCCTTCAGACAGACGATTTAGCACCTCGCCATAAACCAAAAAAGTACAAACTACTTGCTTTCACACATCCAGCCTAACATATGAAGTTGGCATTAAAGCTTGACTGAAATTGGAAGAATCACAGTTTTGCCTCAAGCCATGCTTTCAGCTTTGTTAGTTACAAACTTGTGGAATGCTGGAAAATATGAACTACTGTACAAGCGACTCCTTGCTGTTCATTAGCGAGATCAGCTCGTTTCAGTGCCCTTAAATAATTAATTGATGGGTATAATGTAATGTGTATCCTTGATTGAGAGGGGAGATGAGAGAGCTGTCTTAATGGAAAATAAACACAGATGGCCTTTCTAGCTGCTGAGAACTCCTGTCAGAGGTTCGGCCTCATACTGCCGGGCCACAGAGTAAATATTAGAAGTGACGTCTCTTCGGAAGTTTGGGGACGGTTCAAAGCTATTTTATACGATTCGCTTTGAGGTTTGAAGGGCCATGCTTTTGTTTTGAATATGTAACAAACATTAAAGATTTAATATCATCCTAAATAATGTGCCATGGTTTATTAATGAGATTCACTTTCCTGTGCTGCTGTATGCTAACTAGTTACTGAGCTGAAGAACACAAGATTCAAGACAGAAACTTTAGAAAACTTGGGTTTTACGTAAAAGATAATTGGATGTATTCCTAGCTGTAGCATAGCACTCTTATTGTACTGCTAAAGTGTACTCCAAATGTCCCAAAAGGTTGTGCCTGCATATAAATCTCTTTCTGAAAAGGCTAGCTTTTCCTTTGCCAAATGATGCCTCTTCTTTGGTTGAAAAGGCTGCCAGACTAAAAGTAAAGCAATCTGAGTCCATGTATTGGTTTTTAAACTCTACAAAGAAACCAGTGATTTATTTTTTGTTGATAAAATAGGTTTTAAATTTTGTTTTGGCTTAGTTGGTTTTTGCCCTGTTCATACCTGTAAAACCTGTCCTTTAAGACTGAATTGCAATGAAATCATTTTAAATACAGGCCTCATTGTGCATTAAATTCACGTTTAGAGGTGGTCTGAGTGAAGGGTTTACAAAAACGTCACCAGACCTTGTTGCTTGGCTGTGTATATCTGCATGATTGCTAGATGGTTAAGTTCTTATTTTTTCACTGACTTTTAACTCAGTGTTTGCTTTCAGTGTTACTTGCTGTTCAGGTTTGGACATCAAAACTTTGTTTGGTTAAGGCAATACAATTTCCTTGTAGGTTTAGGCACTACAACTACCTGGTTAGGTAAATGAGGCAGCATTACTTGTTTAATTTGGGAAAAAAAGGCATATTTTTATATTTTACATTGATTTAGTCTAATTGAACTGTATTTGATAATGACAGAAATTAAGTTTTTCAGTGTTAGATGACATGTTTTATCAGAACAATAATTAAATGTTTTTGTTCATTGCAAGTAAATATACAACTTTTTAATTTTATAGGCCAACCTTTTCTTCATTTTACTCTACGGGAGTATGGGGAGGAGAAATCAAAAGCATCACACCCAGAACAACTAGTATTACATACCTGCTGGTCACTTATGAGCTGCAGAGATCATTTTTTATCCACTGCAGCAACATGTTTACCTTGGTAATAAAATCCAAACTTTTTATCTGCAGTTAAGAACAGAACTAAAAAGTAAAAAGATATAAAGGATCAAAAAGAACTGTATCTTTAACCGAGATCGTATTGTTTCATTTATTTCTCTGCAACTAAACATGAATTGGATAACAACTTTATTACTGGCTTTGGACACTGAGAAAGACTTCCTGCTTTGTTTTTATGAACCCAACAACTTAAAACTGCCTGAGCCAAGCCCCGAGGCAGAAAAAAGTCATAAAGCTGTGCAAAAAACCAAGCAGTAAATTGTTCGTTTAAGCTTGTGTTCGGGCAAAATTACCTGTGGAACGCACTTAAGGCTTCCACAATGGATCAAATGACATTACTGTATCTGTTTTCTCACAACAGTGCTGTCCAGAGGAAAATTATGTGATCTGTGCACCGTTTTAAACCTGGGGGCAGACGAGCATTGTAGAGATCTGCCATAACTATGTAGAGCTGCTTTGCTTTTTCTTGTAGCTTAGGTGGTGAGTAGTAAAAATTACATTTAAGATACAGAAATTATTATTTATTTTAAATAGATATTGATAAGCCACACAATTAGCACTGCTAACTAACATTAAGTAAATCTGTTTTTGTTCCCCCCTCTAAAACTGCTATGAACAATCAGGACATGGACAGAGATCATCTTTAGGTGGTCCTGAAGGTTCAGCAATAGATCTTCGGAGCTTTGAGACGTTTGGTTGTGCTTTTATCTGAACTGGGCTTTCCAAAGATAGTTGTGATAATGGAGTCTGAGAAGTTTGGTAATGGCTTTGAGTCATTATGGTGTTATGTTGAGTCAAAAGGCGGTAATGTTTTTTGCCAGTGTGCATGTGTTCATGTGTGTCTGTTTCTGTTAGCAAAGTATTTCCTGAACCACTGAGCAGATCTTAATGAAACTCAAAGTATGCACTTAATGTACATCTGTATCTGATTAACAGTGTTTTGTTTTGTTTTTTGCAGGAACCACTGTTGTCCTGCAGACTGATAAAAGTAA
This sequence comes from Kryptolebias marmoratus, assembly GCF_001649575.2. Lineage (NCBI taxonomy): Eukaryota > Metazoa > Chordata > Actinopteri > Cyprinodontiformes > Rivulidae > Kryptolebias > Kryptolebias marmoratus. The sequence goes on from NC_051439.1 coordinate 14,697,710, forward strand.
TAAACGTACTTTAGCTGAACAGAGTACACAATCTTTCTTCATATGAAAGCCTAAAGAGTGGTTTGGATATTTAACCAAAATGTAAGCAGTATAGAAACATTTTTGTGACCCCTGTGGTTCACAGCTCAACGTTCTTCCTTTTTTTAGGCTTCCTAAATGAGAGGTCGTCAGTATGACTCACATCATTATTCGCTTTTATTCCCATTTCCGATTGCCTCCTTGTCAGTGACGCAGGTTGTTAAAAATGGCAAGCTACAATTGGCCTGCAGTGTGGTTTTTGTTCAGGGCTCAGCCGGAACTTATGGCTTCGTATTTGGCAAGAATGGCAAAATAAGTAGAGGTTAATGGTGTCTTCATGAATATGTTGGGGATTTTTGGGGGGTAGGGGGTGGGGATTTCATTTCAAACTTTGCTGTGTCGACATAAAGCCTCAGAAAAACCAATATAAAGACTGCAGGAATTTATTTCGTTTTGTTGGTGGGGAAGATATGAGATACAACTGTCAAACTGCTCCAAAGAATAGGAAAGGTATACAAATATTTTCTGAACCCTTTGAATTCTTCTTAGATTTGCATTAAGCAGCAGCTATATGAACTTTTCAGCAATTATACCAGGCAATATTGGACAGTAAAGAGGGACTTTTCAATAAGTAATTATGCAATCACTATCTTCATGGGGCTCTTCAGTCATCAGTTATTGCTTAAGTGCTTTTCATTGGAATTCACCACAAGTGAATCACATAATGAGATCAAATTAAAATTATTTCCATCTTTGTAAAGAGACTGGTTGCATCCTGCTTCAAAAAGCAATCTTCATGAAGCCTGCAGTGTTTTTTGAAAGACAACATTAGGATGAGAATTAAAACAAATCCTCACCAAACATGTTTGCAGTCATTGATTAAAACCTGCAGCAGAATGACCTTGATTAGAGGCGTCCGTTGGTTTCTGTGGCAGACAAAAAAAAAACCACTTTTGCATCTACATTTTGGCTTTGAGTGGTAATTTTTGTATGATTTTCCTTGGAGGAGCCTGGAATCAGGTGAGATTTATAAGTAAGACGGTGTTATCTCTGACATTCTCTCTATCACTGTTCCTGCCTCACACACTTGTTTTATTCTCCGTCTGATCCTCGGTCTAATCCTCTCACCTTCCTTTGCTCTGCGCTCCAATCCGTCCACAGGCAGAGGCTTACTTTTATTCCAATCATATCTGAAGATTTGTGGCCCGTGGATCATGATCGGGATTAAGATTGTGGCGTTTATTTTGAACATTAAAGGCATAGTCCTACATTTTGGGAAAATATATATAACCTTTTTTTAATCTTAAGAGATAGAGAGTTGATATCAAAGCTTGCAAAGTTTTGGGGACTTCAAAACCAAAATATCTTCTATCTGAACAGATGCTGTAAAGGTGATATTCTCCAGGTGCTTTGTATGGCATTACTGCATGTAAAAACACTAAAACTGTCAAAAATGAATGGAAACTGATCTTGTTTGCAACTTTATGCACCAGTTGTAGTCAGTCAACTGTCCGTGATTTTAATTACTTTGCATTCCTTTGACTGATTGAAGTCCCATTTACTTGATTTAGCCTCTTATGTCTTGTCCAATAATGATATGGTTTATAATCCATCAAGTCTGGAAAGATTTAGCACCACGAGTCATTTTAAAGTTTACCATTTTAGAGGTAATCCTTCCAGTTGATTCCCACATTAGGTGGAGAGATGTTTTATACTATCAGTCAACATGAGGGACAAAATTTGTTCTTATCAGACTGGCTCTAATCCCAAATAGCTATGTTGCCATTTAACAGATGAGTGAAGGCCTTTGTAATGCAACGTTGTGGCTTAGAGCGCTTTATTCTCATGAAAAGATTGTTTCATCTTTGGAAACTTAAATCATGAAGAGAGGTAAGGCGGAGCAAGACCACGGAGGGTTTGAAAAACAAATACATTTTTATTTTTTAAATGAATCCTAAACTGAATAGAGAGCCAGTGGAGTCCATTCTATTTTAGTTTATACTTGTTCTACTCTGTTTTATAGAAAAGTAAAAATTGTGAGAAAAAAATCTTTATTTTGCAATTAGAAAATAAGCAACAGAGACATAGTCAGCTTGTTTTCTATGCTGATTATAGCAGCAAAGCTCAAACAGCTCATGAACCCTCCTTAGAGGACTAAAAAAATTCTCACAGCTGTTCTTTGATGCTTTCTTGTTCGCAACTCTGTCCAAAAAAACCTTTAGGCTATCCCTTATTTTTATCACCTGCTGTCATATTGTGTTTTTGTCAAAATCTGTTCACAAAAGACTCACTTTTATCACAATGTGCCAAGATTTAACTATAGTCTTCCCACTGTTCTGGGTCATCCATAACCCTGAAGTGTGAAACAAAAAACATTTAGCTGGTGATTCTGTGACACCAATATGGAAGCAGAAGTTTGTTAAGTAGACCCAAGGTAAACAGGGTCACCATTGTGATTAATGTGTGCACATATCAACATTGTTAATGATTAAAAAAAACAGACTGTTAGTTGTTTGCGTATTCAGATTTTCTGGTTGATGAACACGTTCTTTAATCTGAAATTGACACAGAAAACATAAAAGCCTGAAAACCTACTTTTTGCACAATCCTTCACTCCCTCCAGAGAGCTTTGGTCCACAGCTCGATCTGTACTTGACTTGTCCTCTGCCGTGTCAGCACAATAGAACACCCGCGGAGTACGAAGCAGCGTGTTCAGCTCACTTCAACCCCTCACTCAGCACCACTCACCTTGCACTGCTGGCCCCTGCAGCATTTAGTTTCTCAACAGCCTCTAGCTTACGTGCCTTTTCTCTAACCTTGAACATGATATAGATCATGGGGCAAGAACTAAGAGCAGTTCTTTCTTTCTTTTTTTTTTTTTTTTTTGCAGAAATCCAAGGACAAGGTTCAGTAAACCAGAAGTATTTTTTAGATAAGCTACTTGTGAGTTACAATTTTTTTTTTTTAAGATTTTTCAGTTTTTGTGTAATGTGACTCATTGTATTAGCACTGCATACTATCAAACTGACATGTGCACATATGCAACACATGAGCTTAAGTCCAGGGGCCATTTGAGTCCAACTGAGTCCAACTTTGGAAAATAAACTCACAGAAATTAAAAGCCTAGTAAAGATATATTACCTATAGCAGCCATCCTGAATGGGTTTGACTCATAATTTCAGTCAGTTGTAGATGTATATTCAGTGATTTCTTGCTAAAAGTTTTATAAAAAAAATTAAAAAAATCAATCCAGTGATTTATGAGATATTTTGCTAACAGACAAAGAGTGTTGACTGTAACAATTAATGTCATTAATTGATTAAGTTATAGCTATTTTTGTATTGGCATCTTTAATTGGGGGAATTCCAAAATGAAATTATTTGTAGATGTTCATCCAATGATTACAGTTGAGAGTTTCAAAATCGGACAAGTGGTTTATGAGATATTTTGCTAACAAACAGGGTTGATGCCAACAGTTAAAACAAATGTTTTAGGTAAAAATCTTGTGCTATGTTAAGTGTTTAGTGCACATTTTGGAAATGATTCTCATCTTATACCACACTAAATCTGGGCTTAATATCTGTAAAATCGATTGAGTCAAAAGCTTTTATCGCATAAAGTCCTGTTTCTGAAGTTCAGTTTTGGTTTAAATCAGCTTTCAACCTATTTTTTTTCATAGCTATATAAAAGAATTGGACAGTGCAGACTTGACAAAAGAGGAAGTCTATATGTCACTGTAGTGAGCTGTACAATAAACACCACATCAGACCTGAGCTCAGGCCCCCAGCAATGTCAGAGACACCAACAGATATCTGCCTACCCCAATCCAATTTACTTCTAATCAAAAGTTCCTTTAGGCTGCAGAGTGGTTCAATTAGACCTTCAGCCGCAAATGTCATAATATACAGCCTGTGAGAACGAAGCAAACTTGACAACACTTTATTCTCTTTCTTTTATACCTCCTGGCAGCTTTAAATTCAATTCCTGTTTTTATTCTTTTCGCTCTCAATCTCCACCTGCCTCCTTCTATCTGTCTCTCTGAAACAGGAGTCAGTGTGTGTGTGTGTGTCTGTGTGTGTGTGTGTCTGTCACACATAAACTGTTCCGGTGAGGAGTGTGTTTAAGGAAGGAACACATCTATCCAAGGACTGATGCCAGTAGAGATTTTGTCATCATGGTGATGCCATTTTGCAATTACACACACACATTACTTCTGTAATGTTCAGTCTGTAAACACTGGTTAATACTTTTAAGTAGGTTTGATTTGATGTAGCTTGAAATGAAAGCTGAATGAAACCTGTATAAACCTATATAAAACAATGTGATTCATTCAAACAGAGACTCAGAAAGCAGACATTTTTCATGCGATAAAAACAAACAGAGCAAATCTTAAGTTTGGCAAAAGAGCCGGACCTTTGCTTGAGTGTGCTCTGCAAAGAAGAATCAAATATTGAGTTGTTCGATCACAGTTCAGACCATGAACTGCTTTGTCAGTAAGTGCCTAAGATGAACTACTGATTACATTTAGATATACGGCAAAACATCAGGGAATTAAATTAAATCAAGACCACTTATTAGTTGTTTAAAAAAGGTCTGTATTAGTTAACAGTTTGCAACTTGTGCCTGATTTATTCTTTCTTTATGAACCACCAAATGTTTGTGCTGATTATTATAAAGTGTTCAAAGTTAGTTTTAAATTTTCAAACTATTGTGCTTAGTTTTTATGTAAATGTTGAAGCTACTCATAGCAAAGTACAAAATCAAACATTAAAAGGTTATCCTAAACTTTGTCAAATAGTGCAGTTTATAAGAGCTTTCTCCAGTAATTTTCCAGGCCTGCATTTCTGAAATGCAGGTCCACGCTCAGTGTAAACAAAGCACTCGGCTGATTCCACTGAAAACCACCTGGAAGCTTGAGTCACATGACTGACCTTCATTAGAGTTGCTGTAGTCTGTGTAGCTAAACAAAAATAGCGACAAGTTTAATATTTGACCTTTTTCAGCCACTTCGGGTCTTAAAATAATGCATGTGATTTTTGGCATCCAATCACAAATTTTGCTTCGATATTTTAATTTAAACCATTGATATGAGCAAAATATTGTGCAGGTTTTGTTCCACACTTCATGATTTGTGTTTTTGTCTGGTCTTCGTGACTTTACACTGAGCATCTTTAACACCAAATTTATCACTTTAAACAGTACCAAAAAAAAGCAAAGGTTCCACTTTGAACATCTTGGAAAATACAGCACAGTAAAAGAGAACATGGAGAAAGGAAGATTACATTCTTCATTCACTTGTTGCTGTTGGCAACAGATTTGGAACATAAAATACAGCAAAGCTGAACATTTTGCTGTTGGACTAATGATGAGCTTTTTCTTTTTTTTTTTGCAATAAATGCAGTTTGAAATACAAACTCTGCCTCCGTCTGAAATACAAGAAACCCAGTTGTGACTGTGGTACAATTTTTCTAAAATATATGTCAGGTCTTGCTTTAGCTGATAATCCTGCACCCTAAATCTTCAGGTTCCATGAATGTTTTATTATTGTTAAAACCATTTGTGTTGAGGAGCAAAAGGGCCAAAACAGCCACTCTTCCTTTTGTCTCAGCACAAGCTGGTTTAGCTGCTGAGGTGTTGTTTGTTGTGCCATGTTGTATAAAATGTTCCTGATAAGAGGCACGACGGAAGCACGCTGTGTGGAGTTTCTTGTCACCAGTTGGAGGCTTGTCTGCAGGTGGGCCGCTGCAGGTGACAGCGCAGACTGTGACTCAAGCTGCTCTCTCATTTTTTTTTTTTTTTTTTTATCCCCTCATGAGCAATCTGTCACTCCAACAGCCATGGACGGCGCGAGGGCCCATGATGACAGGCCTGATATGACTTTCGCCCACATTACATCAGCAGTTGGTATCATGGGAACCACACAGAGAGTAGGAAAGGAGCCGAGCCTTTCAGAGGAGAATGGAAACTAAATTTGACTGATTAGCACTTCTCAAAGTTCATTTTAAATCACAAAGGTTAAAGTTAGTAGAAAGGGGATTGTAAAATGTTCCCTGGGTTGTTTCTTTATCTTTATCCTTTAGCCAGTTGTTTTCAAGGCAAACCCAATTTCAAAATATAATTAGGAAAAGTTTTACTTGAACAAGAGCAATTTTTTGATTTGGCATAAATAGAGAAAACGGTATGTCTACAGTAGGTCAGTCTGAGCTGGGAATACAAAACACAAATACATGTTGGTTTAAAAAAAATTGTATTTTATAAATAAAATATATATATAACATCTATTTAAACTAGAGAAATCTGTGTGAGAGCTGAGTGCTGGATGGCTTTAATGAAACTAGTTGGAGAAGCTGAAACTGAATCATTAGTTAAAAAAGGTAGAACAGAACCTAATATTAGCTGAACCACAGCTAAAATGAGATAACTGCAACTAAAAGCTAAAATGAGCAAAACCATGGCTATAAGCTCAAAATAACCTACTTTAGCTTATGTTAACAAATCAGTAGCTAAAAGTTAAAACGTACAAAGCAGAAGCTAAAAGCTAAAATGAGCAAAAACACTGAGTTTTGGTTTAAGTTTCCTCATCAAACTCAGCAAGACAATAAACATATGAATACTGAAAAAAGTTATGAACCAACAAGAACAACCCAAAATAAATAATGAAACTCAGGTTGCTGCAGTGGAAGTTTATGCATTCAATTGGGACTGAATGAACGTGTTCCAGGATGGTTTATTTTGATGCTGCTGTGAGACTAGACCTTAGAAAATATGCCAGTTTAAAACAAATACATAAATTACCTTAACAAGAAATTCATGAGGAAAATTAAAGTCTTTAACTCACAGCTACATAGGTGGACATTAGGGAAAAAGAATTAATGGGCATAATGTCCTCAAGTGGTTTGACAGTTTAATAGGAGCCATTTTCTTTTGGGAACAGCTACCCACACCTTTCATTATGTCAGATTAATAAGAATGGTCATATCCCTGTAAAATTACTGTTTTCTTCCTGTTCTCTTTAAAGTCACAAAACTTGGTAAACATAGGACCTTCCTCATGTTTGAAGCTCTAAATAAAAGTTGCTCTGACTGCACTCAGAACAATAATCATTAAATATTTATGCAACTATGACAAGTGAGGCTTTTTAAATAATGAATTTGACTTGTTAATGTCGCAGTCAGGCATCGTTTTGTGAAAAATGTGAGGTAATGAGTCACATTTACATTTGCAAAAGTATAAAATCCTCAGAGGGACCATCAGAAACTTGGCAAAGCTGTTACTTGCAGCTCTCAGCAGCAGGCTGCAGCCCTGCATGGTGCCTGAGGTGTGGTGACATGATGTGAGCTGACAGGTGGCACCACGGGTAATAGGGCTAAAACTCCCATCATGCAGCCTGCTGAGACCCGCTCCTACCACTCCGGCCGAGCAAACGTGCTTACCTGCTCAGCCACTTCTCATTTATTACTGCGTCGTGATTAAACGCTGCAGCAAAGTCACAACTAGACTAGATAAAGCTTTGAGGTTTAGGGACATTTAATTTAGAAGTAAAGCTAAAGGCTGTGTACACAAAATAGGTTAAAAACTATTTAAACTAGAAGGTTTTAACACCTCAAGCCAAAGTTTTATGCAAAGATGTAAAACAATGTGTAGTGCTCAAAGTATGGGTTAAAGATGACTTCCAGCTACCACCACACCAAATGTTAGCTCAATATCTCTAAAATAAGGTGAGTTATACCAATTTTTGTGTTTGATAAGTTAGCTAACTGTGGCAGGCATCTTGAATCTGGTCGACTACAAAAGTTAATCAGTTGTAGATGTACATCCAATGATTACTTTCTGTCCAGTGGTTCATGAGATATTTTGCTAACACCACACACAGATAAAACCATCGCTGGTTCTGCTTCGGCGGTGTGTAGCAGGAGGGACAGACGTTGCATCCTGCTTTTGTTTCAGAGCTTTTACGAAGTTGTGAAGCAATTTCTTTCGATAAAAACAAAACGAACCTTATTAGTTCTTCAACGATTTATTTGTTTTCCATCAAAAGAAATGCACAGATCAGCAAAGCTATTACATACAAATCGCCATACAATAGCAATTGTTTTTTTGTTCATGTCTGAGGAGGGATCAGTCAGTTCTATTAGTCATTTATACATTGTGTATCTTGAACATTTGAAGTTATGCTGCATTCAGCAACAAAATAAAACAAACCCTTGCTTTTCTTCCACGTTCAAAAAAAAAAAAAGTTCTGTCACAAACTACATACTGTACCTGGTCATTTACGGGTTACTGTACTTACATACAATAAAGAAAAGAAAAAATAAAACTGAAGTTTTGCATAGCTTCATTGTAATGTAGATACAGTACTGTAAGGCACTTTAAAAAGAATTTTAGGCATTTTATTTTTTTAAACCTTTTGCCACGTCATTCTACAAATTCACCTTAATATGCAACGTTACAACATCTGAATAAAACTTTTCTTTTATCACATTTTTGCGCACTAATCTACTAAACTTCTCTGCTTTTCGTTTGGCATTAAGTCTCAAGATCAACATTCATACATTGTGCATAATATTGACTGACACATTGTCTCATAACCCCACACGCCCACTATTTCTCAAAAACCAACAAAAAAAACACTAGAAAATAAATAATAATTTTAATAATTAAAAAAAAAAGAAATTGTGCAATAATTTGGGGTTATGTGGAGTAAAAGGCAACACACGCCGATAACATGTCCCAAATCTAAAAGAGGAGAAATAAGTCTGAGCACGTTAGAGGTCTGTTTTGTCATACTTTACCAAGTTTTACCTGCCTCCTCCGCTGTTTGTTTTTCTTTTTAAAAAATAGTTCTTGTGTTTGTTCTGGTGAAATCTTGCCAAAGTGGTGCTGGGCCGACTCTCTCTGTGTTGTATCTGTAGGTAGGATGTTTCCCGCATCACAGGGATACGGGCGAGACGGATCCGTCCGCTCTACCCAAGCTGATCTTCGTACTGCTTGCGGAAGCAGTCTCCAGCCGGGAAGAAATCCCAGCATCGCTCCTGATACATCTTCCACACGTACGACTCCTGCACAAACGTAGACATAGAGGTTTGTTGAAAATCTTAAGATCAGCTTAAGGAAAACTTCTTGTATTCATATTTCCATCTGTGTTTTATGTATTTTAATTGCCCACTGTTGAAGGTGAAGGCAGTAATAACTTTGTTTGTGTCTGGGTGTGTCCAGTTGTCTGTACTATTAGCAAAATATCTCATATAGCACTAAAATAATTTTAATGAAACTGACAGGGGATATGCATTCCTTTAAAAAAATGCTAGGCTTTTAATTTTGATATATGCTTTTCTTCTTATTCCCATTAGAATGTAACAATTTTTTAGTGCCTAACTGATTTGGTCCAAATCTTTCTTCTTGCCCAACAACAGCAGACTCTGCCTTTTCACTGAGGACAGGGGGGTTGAAGGACAAAAACAACCTCATAGTCTGCTGGTCGAGAATTTCTGCAGCCATATATTGTAGAAGAATAATGCTGTTTTTAAGCATTAATACTTGCAAGCAATCATAAAATGTATTACAGGCTGAATTTGTTTCAAATTTCTGCAGGAATTTCTGCATTTTTCAAATGTTCAAGACTAACAATACATTTAACTGAGTTAATTTATAGTGTTTTAAGCTGTTGCAGATGAGTCAGTCCCAAATTTCATAGAAACATCTTAGCATATTTTGATTACAGGTGGTTTCATAGAAGCAGAACATCACAGATGCAATAAAAAAGCCATGTTTTTTTTGTACAGGACTAATAGGGTCATAGTTTCAGACTGTAAGTAAAGCTGACCATAAATGAAAGCTGATGAACAATGTTCCTCTAATTTCTCAGTTAAACTAATAAGTTTTGACTCAAACAGATTAATGAGTTGGTCTGTGAAGGTGAAATTAGTTAAAGCAGCTTTAAAAGAGCAGACATGTCAATTATCTGTTAATCATTAGAATAAAAATAATACTCTACCTGACCAGTGTGCTCTGTTTCATCCTTATTGATGAGGTACATCAGGAAAAACCTTGATAAAAATGCCACAGCATGTTAGTTGTATTCTAAACTGGCTCCATAGTTACAGTTCAAGCACAAAACAGAGAGAGCAGAAAAGCCGTAATTGATTTCCACAACACTTGTAAAGGAAATGTCAATCTGTGTTCCCAGGAAGTTTAACAAATTCTAAAGCAGGAATCTAAACAAAGTAACACAAGTCCATCTTTGCCGAGTCGCCTGCTGTTCCCTAAATCAAGTGTGAATGGCAACGGGCCACTGTATCTCTGTGGGCGTCGCAGCGTGCACTATCGCGATGAATGCTGCGCGAGAGCATGCTTTCACAACCCTATTTTCCAATAAAGTTCACGGCATTAAAAAATAATGAAGCAGCTTAATGAGGTCGTCTCGCCTCCACTGGCCAGCCGACTGTGAGAGCAAATGGACTGAGACTTTGTGTCGGTGGTGGTTCTATACAGAATCACAGGAGTGCGGGAGACACGCAGAGAGGGAAAGATATCTCTAGGATTCAGTCATTTGCAGCTATTAGACACTAATGTGTTAATTTGATCAATTAAGTGGTTAAATTTAAAAAAAAAGGCACTGATAAAAACAAAATAAAATGAATGACCACAGTAATTCCCATTGGAGTTTATACTTACAGGTAGTTGGCTAAATTGTGCTCTTGCAAAGTGTGGGTCTCAAAGCCATGAGGCGTCGTGTCAAAATAATCATTACCGATGCCACAAATAAAACATTTGGTCTGAGGACAGAAAAAGATGAAAATATGATTATAGAAGGTGGTTTATTTCGCTCTCTGAGCTTTGTTGTGTGAGCTACAGTAATCAACAGTGGAGTTTGGCTAAATTTGGTTTAACGGACAGTTCATGTAGCATAATTGATACCATTAAGCCTGCAGATGCTATGGTTGTCTGGGCTGAGCGTGAGTAGAAATCATGTTTCATGTTGTACATTCTCAAATATTTCTCCATAAAGTTCCCATAACCACTTAAACAGCAAACTAGATATATTATATTCCCATTTTTTAAAAAAAGAGGAAAAAGTGCACTTTGGTCCTATTTTAGCCTGACAGACTGTGAATAAGGGGGTCTTAAAAGTCTCTCACGTGTTTAAACTCCAGAATAACCATAAACAGCTTTTAAATTCATAAGACATTATATAATAAATATAGAAAATTTTAATAAAATTGTCCATATATGTGTGATAATATTGCTGTTAAATATAAATGCATCTCTATCCACATTACAGTCACCAGAATCCACCAATTAAGGTCAGAATTGGCTTTTTTATCCCTAAAATGAGAATCAAACATCCTCTCACCTCCATGTCCTCTTTGACTTGTTCCTGCTGGTCTCTCAGCTCTCCAAAGGCATCAATGATCAAACCTGTAGCCAAAAAGAAATCACTGTGACTGTATCATGTATGCTTTATCCTAATGCTCTAAAAATGTAGTTGCGAGGTTATTGTAGATTGGCTTCACAGTTGGGAAGAAAAATACAAAGATTATAAGGTTGTTTTATGTAAATACCGGCTAAAAAAAAAGAAAATTTTCCGGATAAAAATGAAACAATTACCCTGGATGATGGCCAGCAGGATGACAATGACAAAGAAGAAGAAAGTGATGTCGAAAAGGATGCGGTAGAGCTCATAGGGATCCCCAGCGGGGTCCTCGATTTCATCCCCGATGCCCCCTCCTGCTCTCACTCCAACATACATGTGGAACAGATAGCACTGGGGAAACATAAGGAGACAAAGGGAGTCAGTTCAAAGGTGATATTGAGACATAGGTTGAACGTGAGTGTGAGCAGACTGAACGGCGACCTCTGTTTACCGTCATCATGTCGTCACACTTCATGTCCGGCTCATCGTCGTCCACGCTCTTGTTGTAGAACTTCCTGAAGAAGTTGAAGGCCACCACAGTGTAGAGATACACCACAACTGCCAGCAGGCCGACCGTCAACACCAGCTGCACAGAACAAGCGGAACATACGGGGCTCACTTCTACAGTTTTAGATGTGCTGCTTAGAAACTCAGACTATTTGTTCTCTAGCAGAAAAAAAAAATTAAAGGATTAAAGGATGCATATCGCCTGTCACCTTTCAGGCCAGTTTTAGCTGAACATCATCTTATGTTGGGAAATAACCTATAAATGACATTATCTGCAAAGTCACACTTGTCACGTTCAGAGAATGTGCTGGGGATAATGCTCATCTGCTACCACATCAGCAGATTGAATGGGATTATCTCCCAAAGTTAATCAGATGTAGATGTGCATACAGTAATTATGTCCTAAAGGTTTCATTAAAATCCATCCACTGGCTCATGAGACTTTTTGCTAACAGACAGAGTTGCATCCAAATAGCTAAAGACTACAATTTACACAAACATACGCAGCCTCCTTTGTGAGTTACTTCCAACCCCAGAGACGAAGGTAAAATTCAATTTTGATTTCTGCCTCTGGTCATTTAACAGTTGCTGACAAGATGGCAAGGACTCCTGAATGACGATGTCTGAGTCATCGGAGCTCAAAAGTCAAAAGTTCAGCGGAGCGTAGCTTAGTATCTATAAATTTTGCAAAGCTTCCTTCAACAAAAACTTCCCCAAACTAACTCATGAGGGAGAGGTGCAAAGATCAGATGAAAGGAGACATGCAGCGCATAAGAAAATTTAAAAATGAAACACCTTCCGTTCATAACATTAGAACGTTTTATAAAGTGACACAAGTCAGACGAATATCCTTGAACTTTGCAGCAAATGGAGATGTTTCCTCAATGGATTGTGAACTAAATCAAACATTAAAGCCTGGTTGGTTAAGTCAGATGACAGTTGGATACTTTCCTAATATGTTAGTTAAAACCAAAAGCATATTAAGTTGTTTTTTTTGTTCAGTCGTAATTATGTGAACATAAATACTCATAAGGAATGGAATACTGATCAGTTACTTTCTTTTCAGTGATTTTGTAAATGATATATTTTCTCTTCAAGAAGTCAAAAACAAGACATGAATTAATTTGTAATGCTGTTTAATATCAAATTTTATTTAAAAATGGTGTTTTCTTATTAATAATAGGCAAAAGCACAAAAGATTTTTATTGGAATTCCAAAAATGTCATCAGTAGGGCAGGAAATGTTTTATCTGGACGCTGGTATGAAGTTACAGATAGTGTGAGTTGGATAAATAAAATCTGTGTTTTGGTCACTTTTAAAAATAAAATATAAATGATTAAAAAAGGACAAAGAACTAAAAGGCCACAAGAGATCTGATTTTTGAATACTATGAAAGCTAATATTTAACTATGTCTGCACAAATCTGGAAACAAATATTTTTTATGTATTTTTGAGGTTAACAAATATGTCAGTACATCCTAAATAGTCATTAGATGGTATGATTCTGTGAAATCTGTGCAAATCTGTGGTTATAGACTTGACTCTGCATCATTTCGATTGTATAAACTTTAACCTCAGCCACCGACTCGGCAGTGACCCCTGCTGCTCAGACGAAGACTTGCATCCTCTTCCTCACCTGTTTGCCATTATGAGTGACAGAGGAAAGGATGGTGCGGAGTGTCTTGAAGCCCATGGCGATGTCCAGAAGATGTGCAGCAAAGAAGAAGTTGTTGTAGTGTCCCAGAATGGACATGGTGGTGTACCAAACCAGGTACAGGAATGACTGGTAAAGATATAAACCTGATCAGAAGCCTGTTCTCTTCTTATTACCACAATAAATTAATCATAAAAAATAACAAGAAAGAATAACAATTGAACCAGCTTGTATCAAACTCACATTGTCTGTGAACACCACCCCCATTTTCCAGATGTGGTACTTTGTATCGACTGAGCTCAACCTGGAGGAAGAGAAAAAAGTTTTAAAGAAAATTCCCATATTTTCAGTTTGACCTCTATTTTTCTATTAAGCAGTTCCAGCTTCAAGACTATTTATTGCTCTAATCTCATACCATGACACGAGCGAGGCCTCCTTGGCAACAGTTTCCTCTGTGGGATTGAAATCCAGAGCACTCTTGTCCAAACCCAGCAGCTCTGCTATCCTCTCGGCTCCATACAGGTCTCCGTACTTTTTTATTACCTACAAACAAAAGCCACAGAAAAAAAAAACATAAATGCAGAGGACGGACACTGAGGCTTACGTTTCATCCGATTTAATTTACAGCTTGTGTGCTTTATAGATTTAACTAAAATTATATTAAGCCACTTACTTTACGTTTGACAAATTTATCCCAGTAGTTGTTGGGAAAAGAACTGATTAAAACAAACAAACAAACAACAGGAATTAAGTCTCTGTTTGCAAAAGATTAGGATTCAAAGTTTAACAGTGGTTTTGTTGCTGACTTACGGAGTGTTGATGACCAGCCTGTCCCACTGTCCTTTAATGTCGTCATCGGACGGCTGCTCAGTGATGTAGAGGCCGGCAAATTCCAACTTCCTTGCTATCTCCTTTTCCCGCTTAAATACTACCAGAGGCACCTTATCACAACACAGGGAAAATGTTCAGAAATCAGAAGTTAAATTCACCTAAGTGAAGCTACGGAGGCAGCAGGTCAAGAAGAAATAGGCCTCTGACACGCTCCGGCTCCTCCTGGGCGATCCCGAGGCATTCCCAGCCTGTGAGGGATCTATAATCTCTCTGGTAGATTCCAGGTCTGGCCCTGGGTCTGTTCCCAGCAGGACGTGCCAGAGAAACCTAAAAAGGGAGGCGTCCAGGGAGTCATCCTGATCAGATGCCTGAAGCACCTCAGCTGAATCCTTTTAATGTGGAGGAGCGGCGGTTCTGCTCCGAGCTCCCCCAGGATGACGGAGCTCCTCACATTATCTCTAAGACTGAGCCACAGATTCTCTTCAAAGAAAACTCATTTCTGCTGCTTGTATCTCTTATATTTTAAATGGAGTTTGTTTTAAAGCCTGTAAGTTTGAAAATTTGAGTTTCTGGGCTGAATGGGGAAAGGCTGTTGTTTACATATTCAAATGTCATGAATGAAGTCAAAATGATGGGAAAAAAGTTAAGTAAAATTCACATGAGCTTATTCATGGCAAACTATGAAAACATATTAAACTATATTAAATGGTGCTGTTTGAACAAGTCTACTCCAGTTGTATTCCAGATATATAAGATAAGCAATTCTGAAATGCAGGTACGCACTAAGTGTAAACAAAGCACTTTAATCTGCATACTTTACTCAACATATCTAAGCCTAAATACGTACCAACAAATCAGAATTGTCGGAAATGGTTTGTGGTAGTTGGCAGCAGTTTTTCTTACAAATCTTTTGATTTAATGGCTGTAGTGTTTCCTACTTTCTGAAAAGTTTTTTGACCAGTCTTCATGGTATTGCAACGAGTACCTTTTAAAGACTAAAGTAAAAATGTCAAGAAATAAATGACATTTCAAGAATAAAGTTGAATGACAGTATGCATTCCCATCAGTTTGTGTAGTCTAAAACAATTACACTTTATTTTCAACATTACAACTTTATATTACTGATTTCTACAAATGAATATGTAAGACCTGTCACTGTACCTTTAAGTAGTAGTAGCCCACTACACACAGGAAAGAAATGATAGTGTGTAGTATTGCCAAACAGCAAAGCGTTGGTGCCATGTAGCCGGTGCTTTCCTGCAGCACAAAACACTCGAGCGCTCCTTCATCCTCCTCCTCCTCTCCAGCTCTGCCTCTACGGCTCCAGGGGTCTTCATCCTCTGGGTAATCACCAGTCACCTGAAAGTCAGTTTTTACCACAATTGAAGCCCTTCCAGCTACATGAATACCTGACTTTATACTGTACATCGGTAAGACTTCAATAACAACGGTACCTTGTAGAAGAGAAGAATGAAGTTGATTGCGAAAGCAACAAAAAGTGCCAAGAAGCGGAGGTTGTAGAAATTTCTCGCCAGATAGTTCTGTAAAACAAGAGTCAGGCCGTTTTCTACATGAGTTGCATAAATACATCACTGGCTTTTGCAATATTTTAAACAGTCCCGAGGCCTTTAGAAAAAAGGACTTAAAATCAGATTTGCTCCTCTTATTTAAGAAGAAATCCTCATCTGTGATACATAGTATTATAAATTCTGACTTATATGAAATCTTATTTTTATGTAATGCATAAATATAACCAATGTGAATAAAACTGTTACATAAGACCACCCAGTTTCCTTCTAACTTCATTCAGTTTTGTTTTTCTGTATCATAACATTTACTGCCATAAGAGCAGACAAAGCTCCATGGGAGTTTTTATTAAATCCATAAAATGATGCATGTTTGCTCATTAAGTTCTCTCTACCCTCACAACGATCTGGCTAACTAAACCCTTATTATGATTGTTATTTTATGAAGAGATATTATAAGGTTTAGGACATTGATTTAGGTGTATAAGATACATGAGGTATTCCTTGAATCAAGTTTTTTATGCTCACAATAAAATAGCACATCCTTGGAAAGATTAAGTTAAAGACAAAAATAATATTTTATAAATTAGACCCAAGTATGAAGAGTGCTCTGGTGAAACATCTGACCAGCATCTTAGTTTGATAGATTTCCAGGCCAGCGAAGAAGCTGGCCATGAAGGCCTCAGGTGGTTCTTTCCTCAGACCGAGCCTCTTCTTCGGGGCTCTCTTCTCCTCCATTGAGGGCTCTGGAGGGGCTTCATCTTTGGCCTTGTCATGGTCCTTTTTCTCTCCATCTTCCGAACTACAAGCATAAATTCTGTTAGTGACAGTTTGTGAGGAAAAGCATTTAAAGAAATATAGTGTGCATAAACAGACTTATACTTGCAACTAAACTAGAGTCTAGAGTTGCTGGATTTGGTTAAAGTTCTGACATTTTTAATGCTTAAATTTCTTATAAAAAAGGTTGTAGCAGTTCAAAAATTGCACTCACTCTCCTTTCTCTGAATCCGATTTGTAGTCTCCATTTACAGCCCTTTTCTTTGCAGCCAGCTATTGCAAAAAACAAACAAACAATAGTTTTGCCATTTTTTCTGCATTTAGATAAACTTCTGCTTAAAGAATGAAGACTAAAGTTATACTTATTCTGTTTGTTTAAATATGATTACTGACCTGTGCCTTTTTCTGCTTGACTGCACTGGCTATTGAAGGAGCATCTCCCACCACAACCTCTGATACGTCCCCCAAACCCGGTTCAGTCCCATGCTTGCCTTCCCTCTTGGGCTGTATGTTGAGTAGCTCGGCCATCAGGTCGGCCTCTGCTGCATCACCCTGAGCCATCTGACCCATCTCTTCCAAAGCCAACGCTTCATTTGCTTCCATCTTTTCTGTCTCCAGAACATCTCCGTGGATTCCAAACTGAGTGGGGTCTGGCATGTTTCCCAGAATATCTGTCACTTTCATGTTTTTGGCTCCTTCAACAAGGCCGCCCCCGAACAGAGTTGTCCACAAGATGTGGAAGAAACCCCAAACTAAGTTGTAGACAAAGTGGAAGAGGCCTGTGATGATCATCCAGAAGAAGGAGAAGAAGCCTCGCACCATCTCCCTCACACTCATCTTCCTGAATTTCCTGTACTGACGCCTCATGCTCTTGAGAGTTAGCAGCTGTCGAAAATTACAGAGGCTCTTTCTCATTGAGATGCAGGCAATGGTGAATGCGGAGGAAGACTCCATCATTACACTCTCTTCCTCTTCCTCCTCCTGGTCCTCCACCACATTTTGGCTCTCGTCCTCATCTTCGTCCGGATGCTCAACCGGGTCCGGCTCTGAAATCTGAGAAGCCAGCTGCATCTCAAAGATGGTGTCTTCACAGAAGTTAACAAACAGTTCCATCTTCTCGCTCTCTCCACCTTCGTTGACCACATCGAATATGAACTGCCGCTTTGACTCTTTCACCTGAGGCTTTTCCCACTGCGTACGACTCGACTCACTGATCTCAAAGTAGACCCTCTCAATACGTTTAGCGCCGCCCATGATCTCAATGCGACCCAGGAAGGGCTCAAAGTAGCTGAGGACACTTTCAGCAAGATCGAGGAAAGTGGACAGGCGAGCATCGTGGGGCATGTGCTCTGAGAGGTTTGTTAGCAACACGGCTACATTGAAGCCAATGTCCTTTGCTGGTTCATGAAATCTCTCGACAAACTGTTTATAGCTGAACATGTCATTCTCATCGGCCTCAGCACAGGAGAGGAGAAACTCAATCTCGGACTGGGAGTACTGTTTCTGGTTCTCCATGGACTTCTGAAAATCCTTCTTGGAGATGACGCCTTTGCTCTCAGAGTCATACTCCTTGAAGCTATCCGAGGTGGTCAAGTCCTTTAACTTGAGGAACATGTCAAAAAATTTTAGAATCATCTCCACATTGCTGGAAGATTCCACCAAGGTGTCCACCATTTGTTTACCGATAGTTCCATTGACAACATTACCTGTGAAAAAATAAAATTTGTTAAATAAAAAAATGTCAGTAAACACATTAACAGGCAACATTACCTGTACAGATAAGGCAAATCTATCATTTCTCTTTAATTTGTGAAAGTTACAAACCCTCTAGGAGAGAGAGCATCATGACTATCATATCTTGCTGCAGGTCTAGAAGCTCCTTCAATAACTCAATCTGACTGGAGTCCTGTTGGGAGAAAAGAAAAAGGGGAAAACTCTGAGTATATCACACAAACCACTGATGGCCTCCCTGGATGGATTCTTTGAACACCATTTGAACAGATCAAGGCCTTCTCAGACTCTGCTGGGGCCTAGAAGGTCCCTCTACATAACATCCATCCATCATTACCAGGGCTGATGTTATTTCACTGTCTGAGAGCAGATGGCTGGGTCAGTCTGACTCATTTAGGGTCTCTATGGATCCTGTATTGAATATCCCATAAATCTAAACCTAACTTCGATGGGCTAAATTTAACCCTTCCACCTGTGCTTTCTCTCATCCTGGCTTCTACTGTCAAACCCTAATCCACTGTGATGACTATAAGATAAGGTTAGGAGGATGTTTTTATCCCAATAATGCTTTATTGGTCGTATCATTGATGGAGTCATATATCAGTGCGCTAAATGGGAGGTCGTGTAACTGTCCTGCAGCAGCTTGAGGTTATTCTTGAAGCTGGAGAGCCCTCTAGTGGCATCAGTAGTATTCACATTTTACATCTCAATAACAGGAGAACTGACTCCAAAACCACTCTGTTTGTCTTGAATTTAATTTGTGACTTTGACTGGAATTTGCTGATAATTTTAGCTTTTAAAAGCTTTCAGTAGCAAGTTTTTATAAGCCTCTCTGACCCATAGCACAACCTGTAGATGTGAATAAAAACTAACTAAATAAATAAAAAGACAATAAAAACTTTTAAACAATTAAAATAATATGACAAACATATCTAACTGCTCACATAAAGCACGTACCTGGGATAACTTCATCTGCATGTTGGCAAAAACATGCAGGAAGCCCACCACTGCGTCCCACAGCCTGCTGTGAGCCAGACTCTGCTGATTACCAATGCAAGGACCCTGAAGCGCAGGGAATAGAGAAATAGCTGAAACATTCTCTTAATGTAAAAGACCTGACAGCTTTATTTATATAGTGGTAATGACATTTAACTGTGGAGCAGAGTGTTATAATAAAGTACCTGAATATACTCCGTTAAAGAGTTGAAAACCTGTTTGGCGACCGCTAGAGCTTTCGAGAAGTTCCTCTGCCCAGCCTCATCAATGATGTCCTTACCAGAGTAGTACCAGTAGAAATCACTGATGGATTCCTAAATAAAAAAAGTTGCAAATAAATGACTTGTATATCCTTTTTTTCTTAGAAATACTAAAGATCGTCATGTCGCAATGTGATACCTGGAGTCTGAGCAGGTAATCAACTGTACTGATGATGATATTGACTGTAGTTGTATTCCCTGTCTGAGTTCTCAGGAAATTTTGAAAATCTAAACAGCAGGTAGAAAAGCATCAAGCACAAAGAGCAACTTGCTCCACCAAAACGACACAATACAATCTTTGCAAAAAAAAAATAAAAATAAAGCATACAGCCATAATGTTTGAGATTTTGACGTCTGCAAGTCCACCCACCGTTATTGTGGCCTTCACATAGAAGCTGCAGGAACCTAAAGAGATCCTTAGTAAACTCATCATTCTGCAGAACCTTGGAACCTGAGAACAGGAAATGAGGTCACTTGTATTTTCGGTCACAGGAAGCTCAGACACTTGTGACTTTTTATGCTTATACAGGCATCAGAGCTTGCATAGCTTTTGCCTCCTTATCAAGCTGCTGTCTTGTTGTCAAACAGTCCTAAATGATATGCATCATATTGTTTAGAGCACAAACAAAAGGTCAAGTGCATCAATTCAAAATTAAAAGTTGAAATAGTACTGAGCTTTGTTGGTTGGTTGGTTAAACCAACAAAGCTTTTGAATATTTAGTTCTTAAGGCACACTGGTTAGTAGGATAAGGTATAAAGGGTCCCAAACAAATAACAAGCAATGACTTCTTATAGAAGAGGAAGGAAACAGATTTAGTCAACTTTGAAAGCCTGATCGTAGACTAATGCCAAAAGAGCAAGCATGCGGTATTTCAGTCCAGAGTACAAATACAGAGGCTATATTGCATTCAGAAAAAAAATAGAGGAGGAGGAAAAGGGAACAGAGAAAGAAGGGTGCAGGGCGGAGAGCAATCAAGATATCAGCATTGCATAAAATGAGTAGAATCTAAACCGTGTATTTACCCCGCTCACTCACGTTGACTGCGACCGATGACATAAAAACATGATCGGAAGGAAACAAAGAAACAAAACAAAAGCAGACATAAGCAAAGGAGAAGACATTTAGATTCAATCAGAAGAAGTAGGAACAAGGAAACAAAATGATCGGACTGCAGATATAGAATTTACAAACACTGATTTTGCGACATTGACATATAGAGACAATTCTTCCAGTCTTGACGTACGATCTGCTCACTAGGCAGGCGTTTAGAGATTAGACAAAGTATTAGTTACCATCACTTATGCCTGATCTTATGAAGTGAAAATGAGCTACGGCGTGTATGAGAAAAACATAATTATTTACTGTATGCAACCCATCAGCTGGATTAATTAGTGCACCTTTAAGCAAAATGTGTTGTTGAATATGAGTGTTTTTTAGGTGGTTGTAAGTTTGTAAGGCCCAGACAGGACTTGGACATACAGTAGCACAGGCTCACCTGCAGGATGACATGGCAACATGAAACAATAAAGAAATGACATGGAGATGGACTTCAGCAGTAACAAGCTTAAAAACAAATGTTCTGTTGAGTTAATACTAGGCCATTAGCTTTATAGTCCTTTTACAAGACATTGTGATCCAGGAGGAGACAAATCAGGTCAAAAGGAGTTTTGGATTGCGGATTTTCAACTTTGACGCAAACATATTGCAGTTATTTATTCTGCCATGGTAAACTGAGAAATTATTGCTATTTGTGTCATCATGACTAAATATGTCCATATAGAGGACATATAGTCAACTGCTCTCAGTGTTATAACACAGCTAAAGGTGCATCGGAGAGTTTACCGTAGTTTTCATCCTCACTTACTTGATCCCTCTTCAGTAACCATCCCCAGACCTTCAGCTTTGTTTTGCCTTTCAAAAGCATTCAAATCCAGGACACTGTCAGAAAAACAGACAAAATCAAAACTAACACATGCTGAATTTCAGCAAGTCTATTAGGTTGTATTCTACTGGGTTTAAAACTGAAACTTGCAAAAAAATTAAAAACAGAACAAATAGTAGTCTGGATGTCTGTATCTGATTAAAACACCTGAATAAATGTTTCAAATCATGCTAATATTTAAAATTTTCTCCATCATGCAGATTTCGAAGGCAGCTAAAACAAACGAAGAGGAAAAACAATGTGGCAAATTTGGAAAACAGTTATTCAATTTTAGGCAAACAGCTTTTATTATTTTATTTCTTTCATTTGGAACACAGGTTGTTTGTTAAAATCCTGTATGCATATAAAACCTGTAGCTGAAACATGATCAGGACAATTTCCTCAGCTTTGGCAAAACCTTTTCATAATCGCAGAAAAGGTTTTACGGTGTTGCTGCATGTGAGGATAAAATGGTGCTGACACAGAAAACAAATCCTATTAAACATGGACCGAATGATCAAGACTGATTCACCTGCACGACATCATCAGCCCAGACAAGCTTTTGAAAAACCCAACATCTCTCTTCTCCTTCAGATAGTCCAGCATTTTCTGCATCAGAATAAATGTATGATTAATAGTGACACTAAAGCTATTCATTCTTCAACACAAATAGTGCTGCACACCTGCTGGACCAGAATGTTTCCCCCGTTGAGGACAGAAATACCCAGTTTGAGGGTGAAAGTCACAGTAGCACCAAGACGACCTGAGAGGACACATCACATGATAGTTGGGCCGAATTTGGCTGCTTCAGGACGGCACACAGATGATCAGTGTTTGTTTCCTCACCTTTGCTGGCACTGATCATCTGCAGCACCATCTCTGCGGCTCCTCGGTCGTGCAGTCGGGCTTGCTGATACAGCATCTTCTGTTTCTCCATTTCCTTTTCCTGTTGCACATCAATAAGTGCAACATTTGTGAATATTATGTAGACCGATTAAAATAAATGAATGCAAAGTGTGATCGTACCTCAAATGTTTTCTCTTTTCCTCCCTCCTCTTCTTCACCTTCAGCGCAACTCTGAAAGAAAAAATAAACGTTAAACTTTCAAGAGTTTAAGTTTAGGAAATGCCAATTTCTGGCAGTTTTATTGTATGTTTACAGGAGCAAAAAAGCCATTTTGAAACGAGATTCTAAAATGAAAATGAGGTACCTTTGCCATCATATCTGCATAGGCAATATACAAGGGATCCTCTGACACAGAGCTAAAAAAAATAACACAATCAGGTTAGATTTCATCTGTAAATAATCTGTAAATAATAAACTGCAGCGATACATAGTAACATTTCTGACTACACAAAATATTCATAACCTTTTATAAAATCTGAATAATTTATGCCTAATGTTCTCCTTATTAGCTGAAAACGGAGCCAAAACAACCGTGTATCACAGATGGAGCAACCTGTGCCTGTGCCAGATGGCCAGGTGTGAGTCTGAGTGTGTATTTACCTGCATTCAGTCAGAGCATTGTGGCTGAAATGCAGAATGAGCTGGTGAAGAGGGTCTGGCTGCTTTCTGATCTCCTCCTCCTCCTCTTCTTCCACTTTAGGCTGCGTTTTCTGAACAAAGCCGCGTGAATCAGCAGTGCAGGTACGGCAGATACTCTTGTATGGAACATTAACATAAACTCTGGATGCAGTGATATTTAATGGCTTCTTTACAGAGTCACTTGTAATCAGAAGAAGACAAAAGCATGCACTAAACAGACCACATGCATGCACATTCTGACAGTCACATGACACATTGTCATACATGAATTCACGCACAAATGATTATGTTCAACAGTGCAAAATATGATTGAGTTAAGCATAAGTTTCTTGTTGTAGATACAGTAATCTGTCATTTGATCCCAAAGCCAAAAATAAACAAAGACATCTCATAAAATCAGACATCAGTAGTAATTTTCTTGGTTGACTGAATCAGTTGTTTCTTGCTATGCCCTTAGCTTCTTTTGTAAAATCCCACAGCTTTTCTTTCAAGTAATATTAAAAGATCTAACTTAATAAGAGAAAAACATAGCAAAAACTGCTACTACTACTTCTACAATGTGTTTTGTTAAATGTCATTATATTCTGTGAAAAGGCATTGTTTTTTATGCTGTTCTTATTTTATATTGTTATCATTTAGTTGTAATGTAAAGTAAAATGTTTCTTTTTTGTATAAATAAAATTGCCATTTTCATTATTTTCATTATTTTACGGTTACGTTGGTGAGACAGTGTTTTGTGGAATGTGATACACTTGGTTTAGTGTCTAAAGCATGCTAGTTGTGTTTTCTCAAATGTTACTTTTTTAATGATTTTTTTGGTACTTGCTTTGCTGTTCTGTTACTTAAAGTTTTATCTTTAGTATTTTGTAGAAGTTGTCCTCTCAGAGATACTGCTAAGTGTTTTGTTTTATGTTTTTAAAGAGATTTTTTACTATTTTCTTTGCAGAACCAAAGTAAAGGGTTACTCTTTTATGGAATACAACAGGCAGAGTACTTTTAAAGGGTTTTTGTTGTATGCGAATCTACAAAAAAAAATGTCTGCATGCTTTCATTACAACAACTTATGTGGATGAATCCTAGAAACCTATGTCTGAAAACTGAAGAAAGAAACTGAACTTGAAATGATGCTTTCTTACCTGTGTTAAACTAAACAGATGTCGATCAACATCAGGTGGCTCTGACATCAGCAATGATGTCATGCTTACCTAAAATGCGTCTTCTTCAAAAACCATGTGAAGATGAGGCGCGTTTGAATCATTTTTGACGGGCAGGAGTGCAGTATAAACGACGCATGGTCCACAGATATCACAATGAGGAAGGGGGAGAAGGGAGGCATGAATACTCACTGCAAGGTCCTGGACCAGCTTCTCCTCAAAAGAGTACTCCTCTGTTTCTATCCATATACTTTGATATGCCAGGAGGAAGAGGTTAATAGAACGATGCCTAGCAAGAGGTAAGAGGAAATTAGCCTGGGTTAGATAGGAAGAGTGCAAAAGAAGAGGGGAAGTCCTTTTAGGAGGTGTTAATACTGGTTAATTTCAGGGAAATGGCACATCCAACTGGTCACCTAACAGACTTTTGACAAAGTCATAACTTTACATTTTAAATTTAGTCCTTCACATTCTCATCAGCTGGCAGGAATACAGATGAGAATGACAGAAACAATATGACTGAATGTGCAGGGTTGTGCATCAGTTACATTAAATGGATTAAAACCAATATCAGGTTTGTTAGCTTCGCATTAGTGTAAACTTGAATGCAAGCTTGCAAAGATGCCAGAAAGTCTGCACGCAACAGCAATTTTTACTAAAAGCTATGGTCAATTGTTAGCTGTTCTTTGTAGGTTACCCAATCGTAAACCATCACTTATTTTGTTTAGCTCAAGAACTGCACATTATCCCTGCAAAGCATCTCATTCAGTGTGTTACATTACTGCAAATACGTGGACCAGTGAAGATACCAGAGAAAATCTGAGTTATAAAAACCTGAGGCGGAAACCGTGCCTGGAGGAAAGCAAGCGCAGCAAAGAGAGAACCACAAGCCAAACAGCAGTAACACTATAGGTTAGCACTTCATTACCGTCAGCATTGAGAGCAGACTGTCGTAGTCTGTGTTCTCATGCATTATCCCCAGCCAAATGTGTCGGTAGGAATTCATGAAGTAATTATTAGTTTTGTGCCTGATGGGATGAGGCAGAGGTACAACAGAGTGTAACACTGAGAACAGAACAAAGACTGAAAGAAGAGACAAAAGATAAAAGATGACATCTGAAAAAGCAGAATTTGTTACAGAAGAAGCCGCACGTCCTCTCATCTCGCGGAAAAAAAAAGATGCTCCTGCATCGTGCATAAGGTCTAGTAATTATTAACTATGCTGAGTCATATTTCACTGTCAACAGCTCTGAATAAATGAGTCATGCTGTCAAGCAGACGGCCATGTCTGAGCACATATTAAAAACAGCCACCCCCAAGGTTGGGCCTCATAATTGTTTTCCTCAATTCCGTGAGCCCCCTGCTCGACTTCCTGTGATTGAGTTACAGAGCAGCAGGCCGTAAAATTGCCAGTGTTCGTATTTTTCTACTCGTGTAAGTAGATCGCAGCTGCAGGCTTTGTGTGTTTGCTACAAACAGATAGAGGCAGTTCATTAATGCAGTGTCTGAACCCAGAAAGAGAGGAGTGAGTGTAGTTGGGGAGGTGACGCCACAGAATAATCTGCTGCACTTTTTCCCCTGTTTGCTCCAAGTACCACAAGGGAGATTTCTCTGATGGAGCGATGTCATCAACTGATTATCACAAAGCTGTTTAGACTGAGACATCACAAAACGAGCAACGAGCTGTGAACATTTCAGATGTAATTCTACACAGTAATACCTTGGCAGATTATAAAGTGGAGCCATTCGGAAGCAGGCGACAACCGCTCGCTTTCTCTGTTTGGACAGCAGCTTCTGCCAGACGCATTTTTTGGATCTCAGCGGCTGCTCCACCTAATGAGGGCAGAAAAAAAATGTTTTTATTGACCATCCGTAAATCTATTCTACACACAGCAAATCAGAGA
The DNA here is from genome assembly GCF_001649575.2 of Kryptolebias marmoratus. Lineage (NCBI taxonomy): Eukaryota > Metazoa > Chordata > Actinopteri > Cyprinodontiformes > Rivulidae > Kryptolebias > Kryptolebias marmoratus. The sequence continues at coordinate 14,723,945 of NC_051439.1, forward strand.
AATAAGTCACTGCTGCAAAGTGGAATCTGTATTTTCAGTGCGCACACAGGCATTTTTCTGCACTCATAATTCATATTTTGGTGACTCATCCTAAACCTGACTGTTTTACATGCAAAGGGTTGAAAGAGAGATGCAAAGCTTTTACTGATGACTGAAGCTTTAGTCATCTATCATAAACCAAGTTGAAAGGATATTTTTTAACCAGATGGACAAATAGGCCCAGATATGTTGATTTACAGGATCAAGCAACAATGAAGTCATCCTGAATGTCACTGAAGGAAAGTTTGAGTTTAAAACATAAAAAATATATTATCTATATATCATTTTTGATTCTTCTGCAATCGAAGTTTCATAAGCATATAATTGCAGTAACCATCAAATCTTAACATATGATTCTGAATGTAAAAGCATTTTGACCTGTTCCAGGTTAAAGATGGCAGCAGAGATCCTCTGGATCCGATCCACAACTCGTTCTGGGTCAGGAGAGCACTCGGTCCTCATCACTATGTCCTTGTAGAGATTCAGCTGCCACCTCACAGCAGGGTCCTCTGACTAAGAGTTTAATTCACACCAGCATGTCACACAATATATTCAGTATGAGCTAAGATCACCTGCAAAAAGCTGCTCTGTAAGGATCTGCTTACCCTTTCTCGTAGGTGCAAATTCTGATGTATATGATCTTTGACCTCTTCATCTGTGTCTTTCTATTGGACAATGACAAGAAAAAACTTTCTATGACAAACATATAGTGTAAAAATGTGCAGCTTTAACAAAAGAGTGAGCTAAATAGCAAGTCAACAAAAGTGCAAAAGGAAGGAGAAAAACTGGCATTCTCTTTTATGGTAGTGAATAAAGTGATTTATATTTTTAACCCAAGGTTAAACTATAAAAGTACTCTGTTAAATGTAAAAGGGGTCATCTGAAAATGTTACTGAAGTGAGTCAAGAAAATGTTTTAAATATTCAAAGCACTAATGTATAAATAAAAAAACATAGATTTTAGAACTCATATAAATAAACATTTTATACAATTTCATTTATTTTCTCCGTTAACTGACTGGTATGGAAAATTCAAAAGTAAACAATAAAAACCTATCGATATAACATGTGTATCAATTCCTTATAAACTAATCTTTTAACTGTACATCTATAAACCTTTAAGTAGTTTCAATAAATAACATTTTAAATTCTTTATATGTTTTGTGAGCAAAAACTGTAATTTATAAAATTACAAGTTACTGAAGCTGTCAGATAAAAGCAGTGAAAAATAAATAAAGCGTAGTGAAGCAGAAACCCTGAAATGAAACACCTAAAAGTATCTCAAATTTATGCTTAAGTTTTAAACTAAGACCCCATGCCATCTGTTAGGATTCAGCTACTACCACACCAAGTCTGAGCTCAGTAACTGTAAAACTGAACAAGTTATAGCCATCTTTGTGTTTATTAAGGTATTTGATCATCATTCCTGTACGTGTTTCCTCACCATGAGGTAGCGAGTCTTGGCAAGCGAGATGAGCTCCTGATCGCCGGGGGTACACATGTTCAGACCAATTGGCAGCATCTTCTTCAGAGCAGCCACGATTAGCGAGGTCTGGATGGAGTAGAACTCACCACGCCTCTTCTTGTGTTTCCTCTCCTGGTCTTGTCCTCCAGACTGAAAGGTTAATCATATCAACCTCAGAAAACACATGCTAGAAAATAAAACGTGGGAGCTGGAAGCTGCTGAATAAGTTTAGCCTCTAAAGGTAGCTGCACTAAGACAAATATTTTGTATTAAAAAAAAATAATACTGCATCTGATCAAAAGCTGAAAGCAATGGGGCCATTTATTTTTCAAGCTTTGCAAAAATCTGTGAACAGACAAAATTATCAGTGCCACTGAAGCCTTAGCAGTGTGGTCTCACACGTCAAAGCAAAACTGCTTCTATTACAGCTGCGACATTTTCTCTGGGATGCAAAACTATGTTACTGAACCAAACTGGAGCAGCTGTCTCAGTGCAAACAATTATCTTCATATCAGCAAAGACATATACTGTATATACACAGACACACACACACACACATACACATAAACATCTTCGTGACACATTGACTTGAATAACATAAATATATACTATAACTACTGGCCAAACAGAAGATTATCGACATCAATCACCTGAAAACATACAAATGAACACATGATTTACAGGAGAAGGACAGAGTTTCTTTACTCGAAATGAGATGTGTTTCGCTCATAACGCAATGAGGAATGACCAAATTGACCACGTCTCGTAGAATGAAAAATGGAGGCCACAGATAATCAGGTAATATAATATATAACTACACTAAAGAGTATTATAGCACATCAGCACAAGCTATTGGCTTTTCTGCTTGGTAGAAATGGCATGGAAGCCAATAAGCTGGCAGGTTAACAGCTCATGCACTGCATCACTCTACCTTTTCCTTAAAGGACTGTTAGAGGGACAGAGAGATAGAGGAAGACAGACAGAGATAAGCAGATAGAAAAAGGAATGAAAGTGCAGTTAGTGAAGGTGCAGGGTCCTCACATGAGCATGCACCGCAATGAAAAAAAAACAAAACATTTCTTTGCCTTTAAAAAAACTGACCCAGGCAGTCAAGGTTTTACATGCACTCCTGTGACGCTAGCAAGGGTTGAGGAATGAAAATTAGTTTGTTTTATCAACCGTGCACGTGTATTCACACTCACAATATACACACATAGGATTTTTTTTTTGCATAGGTTGCATATTGTGGTCCTTTAAATTTAGATGCAAATGAGCCTCACTTGTAAATTTCTTTGTCCCAAATGTGTGTGTATCCTTGTGCAGTAAGTGTTTCCACTTAAGGTTTGAGTTTTCTCATGTTAACATATGAGCACATGTACATACACATTAATGTTTTGACATGGCAGAAAACATGTTAACATGGTCCCATTTGCAGTGTGCTGGTAATCATCCCGTAGAAACATTGACATACTAAAATATTTTCTGTCAAAAATGAGTCAAAGAGAATTAATCTGCTGCAGTGTAATGTCCAGAACATAAGGTGGCAGTGTTGGGAGGAAATAGGTTGGAAGAAAACTTACCTTTGACATCTTTGTTTTGTTGTCTCCAGTCAAGAAGGAAAGATTGTTGATTTCGTTCTGCACCACAAAGTTCTGCTCTTCTCTTTTAAAATTCTGAAAATAATGACAAAGCATCAGCAATATTTATGGTCTGAATTCATAAAGAATCATGCGGTTTGAGCATGTGACTCACATGGGACTTGCACCAGAGGATAAATATCTCTGCGACCATTCTGAAGAGCTCATTGGAGTCTGTATCTGGTTCTTTCAGCCACCTGGACCTGTAACCCCAGAGGAAATTTATTTCACCTTCTGCTCTTTTTCTTCAGACAGTAAGATCAATGTAATCTCAGTCAGTTAACCTGTTGTTGTCCACATAGCGGATGAGCATGGGGTAAAAGGCATACAGATCCCTGCAGAGGATGGCAAACTCATCCAGGATGAGCAGCTCGGCCTCCTGGGTGTCTCCTTTACAGTCTGCCTTAAGAAGCTCCTCTTCAGCCACCACCTTCACCGTCTTCTTCTTGAGTTTCTCCAGCGTGGGTAAGAAGTGGCTCTTCAGCAAGTCTGCACGAGCCTTACCGATGATGGGCTGCACATAAACTGAACAAAGAGGAAGACATTGATTTAAATCCATTCTGTTTAATCGAATCACTGCACAGTGTGGAGCTTTGATTTCCTCTACCTGCGATTCTCTTCATCCACGAGGCCTCGTCGATGCCCAGGTTGTTGTTGAGGATCTTGAGGATGTTGCCGAGGATGAGGCTGAGGTGCTCCGAGGTGACGGTGGTGCAGCAGATGCTACTCCCGCTGGCGGGCTGGTTTTCAGGACCCCTCTCCCACCAGTAGGACAGATAGTTGCACAGCATGGGCAGCACCACCTCGATGACGTGGGGCATCTCGGTGTACCGTGCTCCAGACTCAGCCATGTCATTGATGTCTTTCATGAGGCCATCAAGCCGCGGCATCCCTGGACACATCTCTTCAACTGATTCTTGTATTCCAAGGACTGAAACAACCCATGGGATTCACATTACATTATATAAATTTATCATTTCTGCTTTGAAAATGGAAGTCTTTCGCTTTTAAATATGTGAACTTACCGGCTCTGTCTCTGACGCTTTTGGTATTAAAAACAGAGCAGGGGTTGTACGTGTTAAGCTTTGGCTCCAGGAAGGCTACAGGCATGGCCCCAGCCAGAGTGGCCAGACACTGACCGAGAGCTGGCAACTGCCTTTTGGGACACAAATTAAATAAACTGCAACAGGTTTCTTTTGCCAACATTTTGTTCATTCAATACAACATTTAGGCTGAGGATACCTCTCCACATAAATGTTTTTCCCAGTCCCCAGTGCATAGAGGCTGGTTAGGATTCGATAGCAGGACACTTGAACATCATCCACTGGGAAAAAGCACAAATAAAAATTAGGAAACTCTAGGTGGCTGCAGATAATCTTGCTGTACAAGACTGTGCAAAAATTGTAAAATATCACTACTTTCTTCATGTTTTGCAAACAAGAATTCAGACCTTCATGCATTTTTAAAATGGTCTTGATCAACAGTTGTCAAGGCTTTCTACAACTCTGTCAGTGTTTTCTTTTGACCAATTTTTTGTGCAGCCCTTGTCTTGACTTGACTTCCAACACATCCTCTCAGCAGACCATCACACAACCTCAGCAAATTCTTTGGAATACATGATCACCCTTTGTAAATGTCTCCCCTGCTATTATGTCATGCTTCTTCCTTTAATAACATAATCAATATCATGAGAGGAGCACATAAATAAAAAATATCCAGCCATGAAAAACACATCCTTAAGCATTTGCAAATGTGAAGCCAAGTTAGAAGCACAGATATCATTGTGACTTCATCATCAAAGCGGAAGATTTTCCACAAACATTACCCTGCGTGGCAGTAATGAGGTTGAAGGGATACGAACCCTGCTTTTTAAAACACTGTGCAAATCGTTTCACCTTCAGGAACTGTGCAACCATGCATTGTAATAAACTTGACATTTTATCTTTTTGCAACCTCTCAAACAACTTGTTTGCCCTTTCATGTCAGGACTTACAAAGCAGGTTGACTCCAAAGTGGTGCTGAGTGATGTGTTCAAACAGAGCAGTCAGAATGGGGAGCAAAGCCACGGTGGTGTAGTTGATATTCTGCGACACCCCTTTCATCTGCGAGCGGGAGTGAGTGAACTTCCCCAGCTTCAGGTTCTCGAAAGTCTTCTCTAAGTCCTCTGCAGCGTTCTCGAAGAACATCCTCAGGCCCACCCTCACCTGCTCCGAGCCCGACTTCATCACTGTCCTGTTTGGGGGACACAAAGGTATTATAGAATAAAGTAACACGTCCAAATCATAAATCCATTTCAAATACAGTTACTTCAATCCAGTTCATAATATTGGTAGATAAATTACTATTGTTACACTTTGATGTGTCATAGGAGGAAGAAGAAATGTGAAGCAGTCCCTGGGCATCAGATGTAGCTCTTCAACATGAGACATCCTAATGCATTGCTGATTTAGCCTCATTAAGTTTGAGCTGCATTAATAAACAGTAGTCCGTCTCTGAAGAGCAACGTAAGCCTCAGGCAACATGTGCTGCATGAAATTTGAGCTGCCTCTTTAAAGGCCAGAAGATGCTCTTTGTTAATGCCAGCGCTTCCCATAAGACTTATGAGTGTTTAAATAAAAAAAACAAAAAAAAAACATAACAAATGTGTTTTTATTTAGGATCCAGATGACATTAGATCCACTTAACAGTGGAAAGATGAAAAGTTGTTCAAAGCAGTTTGTTTAGCTACAATCATTTTTTTTATACAAATAGCACTTCAGGTTTTTAATTTTGCTGCCAAGTTCCCCTTGTGTGCTCTGAGCTCTGCCTAATTTGCACCCACCTGGTGTCGAGAGTGTGTGCCAGGATGTGCAGACAGCTGACCATGGTGGTGGAGTCACTCCCTGCAAGGTACCAAAAATACAAAACTCATCAGCATGAACAGACAAGACGGTTCCTATAGATTTTCTAAAACTGTACAGAGCCTCTTTCAAGCAATGAATCAGCCACTAATATTCAGGTCACAAGGGCCTCATTTTATAGTCATAAGGTCAGTGTTATTATTTGAAAATGTCAAAACAGAAATAAGCAATTACAGTATCAGAGGGCAAACTGGAGGCTGAAAAGGCTGTTTAACCCTTGTAAGGTGTTCAAGTCATTTTGGACTAATTTGTTTTTTTTTTGTTGTTGTTTTTTTTTTACCTCTGAATATATACGGTTTGTTAATCCAACTACCTCCCTGTACGTGACACTGGCCTACAAACGAAAGTTTTGATTTTTTTGTTTTTTGCATCTGCCATTCTTCTGTGTTTAAGTCTTTGGAACCATTTCAAGGCTTCCCGTTTACCTCTCAGAAATACAATTAAACCTTTTCAAGCTGTAGAAACCTTTCTTTGCAGATGGATTTTCTAATAGATCGAAAACCTGTTCAGACTTTTGTTAATAGAGATTTATTTTAAACCAGGACAAGTGCATGCAAAGTAGTCATAAACTCACCAAAGAGTGAAATCCTGTGTCTGACAAGAGCTGCCAGTTTACAAAACAAGCTGGAGACGTGAAGAATGAAAACAGAGGAAATTAGAAAATCTAAGTGAGTTAATTCTTGGAGAGAAAAAATATATATTAATTTTAGATTTTGTATCAGAAATCTGTAATAAGTTACTACTGCCATGCAGTGTTTCTGTCTTTAATGTCAGAAAATGTGTGAACTGCTACCTGGTGACCATTTCTTTTTCCTTGTTGGAGGCGTAACCACTGCTGCTGAGGTTCTTGTTGGGGGAGGAGAGAAAGTACAGAGAGTGATTCTTGAAGTACTGATCGATGAGAGGGAGGAGAACCTGACAAAAAGAAACGATGAAAATTAGATTTTATCAGGTCAATAGAAATAACAAAAAGTCAGCTTATACTGTACATATATTGTTACAGTATTTGTAACATTTTCTTACTTTGGCAAAAAACTTGATTTCCTGTTCATGAGGCGATCTGTCTGTTTTTCCACTGGCAGCCATGGCCTCTGGATTGGGGAAAGATGCTTACTTTTGGGCATAAATAAGAAAACATATACTGCAAGTTTCTTTTATGCCTGTGTTCATAATAACATACCTAGGTGGGCAATAAATTCCTGGGCCGAGTCGACGTACTTAAGGAGCTTTTTGAGGAATTTATAGGCAAACCTTTTTTCCATGGAGGAGGAATCCTGCTCTAGATCCTTTAAACCTCTGCAACATAGCACTTTATCTGTAAATTATCATTCTTATAACCCTATAGTGTCTTTAATTTGAAAAGCACTCCATCAGTCACTGTTAGTTATATATATGGTGTTGTAGAACCTTGACATAACATCAGTGACATACTCTCTGTGTACTGACCTTGTGATGCTATAGCCATTAATTTGCAGGAAGCGAAAAAGGTCCTGAGCCTTCTCTCGATCACGGGCCTTCTCCTTGGCTGTCAGTGTGTCATAGGGCACCAGAAGAGGATGTGTTCCTCCACCTGAAACCAGAAACGACCCTGTGCTCAGGCATGGTTTACTTTGTCTTTCCTCTGTCTGCGTGAGGGCAGATGGAGTGGAACCGCCTCAGATGAACTCGCTCAGTAAAAAAAAAAAAAAAACAGCAATGCACTCAGGCTCACAAGCACATTCAAACAAAACAAACTTTTAATCCACCCACACATATTTACAGAAACAGCCTTTCCCTGTCTGGTGTAGCATGCATTCTCGAAGAACTTCATTAGGTATTCACCTCGGCTTCCAAGGTCACTTTTTTTCTTCTTGGCCCAGATGTTATGGTAATTCTCAGCCATTACCTCCACCATCCCCTTGGACCAAAAACAAAAAGAGACAAATTCATTGAGGAACACATCCTGCCCACAGTGCTCATTCACATTCAGGACATATTGGCTTTGATCTCATATGCATCTGAGAGCTCTTTTGATTAAAAAAGAAGAAGAAGAAAAGGAAATGTGGCGTTACCTGCAATTCTCTGGATAAAACCACATTGCTTGTGTCTATTGGGCTTGGATTGAAGCCACTGGCCTGGAAATGAAAGCACACTGTGTAGTTAGCTACAAATAAACATTTGGATAACACAAAATTTTCACTTTAATATTGTTTGTCAAAGGATTACTCTGTGTTTGATTTTTTTTTTTTTTTGCTGTTTTGTAGATTAGCAATAAAATGACTGGCTGATCTGCAGAACTGGCAACAAGTGGGACTGTACTGAAAGTCATAAACCTCAGTTTTAGATGCATTTTGTGCCATTAATAGGACCTTATCACTGGTGAATTAACTAAGTAATTACTTTTGGTTTCCAACTTCATTGAACAAAACATTTTAATCCTTAAATCATACCTGAGAAGCTTGAGATATTTTTCTCATTTTCTCATTCTCCCTCTGTTGAGACATGCTCTCTCCATCCTTTGTTCTGTCGACGCTCCAGCCCATCACCAGCATGCTCTTCAGTGAGTCTCTAATTGGCAATCTGTAAATCTCCTTCTCCTGAAGCACAGTGACAGAAATTGAGAACAGAGTATAAACTGTGAGCCATTTATCTTTAGGTTATCTCTCCAGTGTGCCACACTGTATTTTACCTTCTCTGTCAGGGCTTTGTAGGTCCTGAGCTGAGGGTGAGTCTTCGCCTTCTCATCCACACAGTCACCGTATTTCCACCCGAGCAGCACCTGAGACGCCGGAGGAAGGGAAACAATTGCTGATCCTTTCAGACTCCTTTGCTAATAAGATTTATCATTTGAAAAACTGATTTCAAGGTTAAGTAAACATCAGTAATTGACAATGCATTCAGTTCTTGCTGTTCTCAGCTCTTGTTAGTTTGTGAAAAATGTGACAATGCAGTTTAATCAGAAAGCTGAGAAGAGCCTTTTACAGAAGCTATTATTACCGTCTGCATGCCAAGAAAACCTCCTTTTGTTATAACATAAAGGGGACATTGTTGATGGGAATTATTGCTTTAGAAATCAGAAATCTTTCATTTTTATTTAACTAAAATGCTTCTCAATTGTTGTCATAATTAGTATTTTTTTAAGGAGAGAAAATTTTAGAACCTTTGGAGTATTTTTCTCTGATTGTAATTCTGCATAAGTTAATTGCCCCTTCTGTATAACTGGAGATCTTTGACCTTACCTTTTCTGCAGACCATTTCTCGTGGCAATGCTCGCTGTATTTGTTGGCAAAATGTTCAAGCTTCTCTGGCAGAACAACGCTGGAAAAACAGTGACAATTATTATTCAAGTTTGTGGTGTACATGTTAAGCAAAATCTCAACGTATTTGGTCAAGATGATGCTACAATAATCATTGATTTCAAGCTCTAAAATTCTCTTACTTAGCAATGTTGATGGGTTTAGGGTCAAAGTTTCCCTGAGCATCAACTGAAACAGGCTTCTCTAAGGTGGTACTGATGGAGGCATCCACGTAGTCTGGTGGCAAAGCTCCAGCTATGGCACTGAGACATGGCATAGCCATTTTGAACAACTCTGGCTCATACTTCTGCATGTGGAAAGAAAGAAAGCTGGATTTAGATATGTAATCTATTTCCTCAAATCCCCCTGTACAAAAAAAGAATTTCTCTTAAATTAAGTAATGCGTTTTGGTGCTAATTTACGTCGGCTCTAAATAAAGCTGTACGCTGCAGTCAGTTTAGGGGCCAGAGGAAGAGACATTAATGAAGAATTATTCGAAAAGGCTAAGAAACCAGGATGCTAGAGGGTTTGGATCGATGACGGCTGCCCAGATATTGATGCTTTCAGCTCAACTCTTTGCAGCCTGTCTTCATGAGTGGGCATTTAGTGAGATGTGCTGAGTCCAGCTATTCGAACCCCTAACAAGGTGTTTGTCCAAATGACCCCTTTGTATACACACATGAAAAGGACTGGTGAATTCTTTGATTTTTATCAAACCATATCAATTCTGCAGAGCCACTTTGTCTTCACGGTCAGTTTGTCAATAACAGGAAGTACCTATCAAGTATGTCAAAGAAATGAAGGATGACAAAATGAAGCAGCAGAACCTCACCCTTTGAGATAGAGAGTCAAACACTCCCCAGAAGATCCTTTTGGTGAGCAGCAGTTCATCTTCAGATGCTGTACCAAAGCTTCCCCAGCCTGATGGGAGGCAGTAGTACTTCCAGTTCTGCTCATAGTGGTTGGTTAACAGCTAGCCAAAAAAAAACAATATTCACAATTTAGTAAGGAAGACGGCTAATGAAAGGCAAGAAGGCATACAATTGCACACAACTGCAGTCTATGCATGCTGTGGATAGTGTTAACTTCTCCCACACCACAACAAAACACAAACATGGACGTGAAAGTAACAAACAACTGTGTCTACAATTTTACAGGCCAGTCACAATCTAATACATTGCCAGTATTTCTTTCTCATGACCTGATAGATGGAGTGGAGAACTGAAGTCAACAGGCCTGTAATCACACAGTCCAGATATTTCATCCCTTTTCCCCCCTTCCCCCGCACGCCAGATTTCTACCACTACAGATGTGTTGCCACCGTGCACCTATAAGTGTGTGAGTGTGAAAGAGAGGGCTACCACAAGTGATATTACAGTAAAGGTGACCCCTCAACAGAGGTGGCGAAAAAAGGCTGTTGGTAGCTTCTCACCAAACAGATAATCCAATAAAAAAAGAGAAGAGAGTGTGTTCAAGAAGAAACCACATAGAAACAAAAAAGCTAGGTCATGTCAGAAAAAAAACAGAAAAAAAATAAGAAAAAGAAAAAAAAATTGCAGGATTAGAACAGCAAACTTTAGCAGCCAAGCAGGGAAACACAAGATTTAATGATAAATACAATTAAAGATGACAAAGTCAATACAAAAAAGAGGAAGAAATTGTTGCCAACCCTCAGAGGCATCTTGCAGTACTCAGTCAGCAAGGGCACATCAAAGACGAGACGACGCAGGAGCTGCTGAAGCATGGAGGGACGAAGGTGCCTGCAGATTAGGGTTAAAAGGAGATGAAAGTGCCGCTGCCCTGGGCTTATTCAAACTGATTAAGTTTGCCACACTGATTCAGAAGGATCTTTAGAAACCCATGGATGCGAGTTATAAGATTAGCTGATAAAATATGCTGTTATTTTTATAATTTCTACCAAGTGAAATACAAAAAGCAAGTTTTATCACTGGCTGGGGGATCATTAGAACTTCCTGCGCTCCTCACTTGCAAATCGACAGCAAACACTCCTCTATAGCATCTCTCTGGGCCTTGGTCAGCGAGCGGCCCTTGGAGAGCCGGTAGATGGTGTGCAGCGTGGAGTCGATTAGGGTGGCATAGTGCTCGGTGCCAGCAAAGAGAGGTGCACATCGAGTCAGGAGGGGCAGCATGGCTGAACCGATGTAGCGATTCATGGCCAGGGCCGTCTCAGTGGTACACAGACCCTCCTGGAAAGAAAATACAGGACAGATCATGCAGCATTTGGCAGCCATGGTTATGTTTATATACATTTAAAGTAACGCTGTGGTATTTGATGAAAGAAATACAAAATGATACTAAATAACTTCGCCAGGTCCTTACTTCAGAACTCAACTCTTTGTACTGTTACAAACATACATGTTTGCGAATTTAATTACGTATCTGTCAGTCCCGGCAAAATGTCTGATGGAAGAAATAATAGCTGCAGGATGTCTCATTTTCAGGTCTTGTAATAATTATACTCTTGACTGGGTCAGACAGCAGCCTTAGGGATGACCAAATAAAAAGTGAGCCAAAAAAATATCCAAGTCTTTCTTAAAGTAGAGAATACTTTCACTGTCTAAAAATCTATTCATTAAAAAAGTATATTTTAACAAACTCCACCCTTTTGCCACCAAACTGAAACTACTAAGACATAAACTAAAATATTTTCTCGCTTAAATGCTTTTTTTTCTTTTATTGGTCCTTGCATTCATTCATTCTAAAACACTGCTATTTACAAAGAACTGCCCCCCATGACAACAACACTGACAGCAGTGGCTCATCACAGCACAATGCTACATTACAAAAACTGCATCAAGAACATGACAAAGTGTCAGGACATCCCACAACTCACATAACCAACATTAACTGTTAAAGTCATAAAGACAAAACAGGACACCCCTGGAAACCCCAAATCCATGATAGGACCCAGACATTATTAAGCAGTATTTTGTTCCTGTAGCTGGTTGAAACCTGACAGTTTGCAGTTTCCTGGTCTCAGGGCTTAGAGGTTTTTTGTTCATGTACTTTAAGGGGATCTATAATTTAAAAGAGAGGCTCTCATTATTTTCTCAAACATTACTGATCCTGAAACTCCACGATGAAGTTACCACGGCTTGTTATTTCTCGCTTCTCTCCCACACTGTCTAATTACCGTATCCATAGAAGTAGCCGCCCTCAGGTCAGGGAGGAAGCCCACTTCCAGCAGATGAAGCAGAAAGCTTTGGTCTTCGATGCCATACACCCTGTCTAAAAACAGCACCATGGGGGCTTTGTGGTCCGGGCAAAAGGTGGCTGACATGTCTGGCTCAGTCACTGATCCATCTGAGAGAAATCAAATCAGAGACAGAAAGACACAAAGTTTAAACTGCATGATCCATTCAGGTGTGAAGCGGTGAAACACCCAGGGAGAAGGGTTCAGTATGTAATGGCAAGTCATTTTTGATTAGGAAAGCCATGTGTATTCATTACACTGCATGCAGCAGTTTTTATATAGTGGACCCTCGACTTGCTGCTGGCCTGCTGACAAAGCCTGTGTGGCGCTACGAGTAGCAGCAAATTAAAAAGCCAAGTTTGCCATGTTTACATGTTTATGCAGCTCAATCAATAGAGAAAGACAGCTCTCTATTGGAATCATCAGGCTTACTCAGAGACATGAGAGTGAAGAGTAAAACATTGTGCTGATTAAAAAGACATGAGCAAAGAAATTGAATCAATATCTTTGTGTTTTACATGAAGGATGAACAGCTTTGTAACCTTTTTACTTGCAAGACTTCCTGATGTGACATGTAAACAACAAGAATCTGATGTAATTATAAAAGAGCAAACATCCTGATTAGTACCTTTGTTGATGACGGGCATTTTGAGGGGGATGCTGATAATTCCCACAAGGTCCTCAGTGGGCACCAAAGAGCGCAGGATGGCACGAATACGCAGAGCTTCCCCTTTGCCCTTGTTGATGAGCTGAAGAAAGAAAGAAATCAAGTGAATTAGCAACGCAAAACAGCAAATGGGTGAAGAGAAAAAAACAGCTCAATATGCATACATGCATCTCAGGAGCACAGCGTCCCAACAGGTCAATGAGTGCAGAGTAGAAGGACATGATGGCATTGCCCATGTGGACCACCTCCTCTTCATCATCACCATCAGCAGACCTACAGAGAAAAACAGGAAATAGATAAATGTTTTTTTAAAAGGCACCATGGTAAAGGCGCAACTAAGAAGGAATGAGCATCTTATCTTTGGGTTATGTCTTTAAGACTGATTTTATATGCTTTGTCTAATTTTCTATGGCTCACAGGTCAGAGCTGACTCGATGCACAGAGCCAGGCAGGTCCAGAGCAGGTGTTTCAGAGATCTTAATGGCTTCCTTCATGGCAGCCAGCAGACCATTTCCTCCCTCTCCTCTCAGAGCAGGTCCAAAACATTCTGGGCGACGGATGAGCAATTTCACCACAACACTCGAGTTCTCCTCCACGCTCTCACCTTGAGCACAAACACAGAACCGTATTAGGGCTTTACACTTAAGTAATTGAAGTTCTTTAAAGCTTTGGCAAGCTTTTTCTGCCAGGTCCGCACAGAAAAAGAGGAGAATTAAACAAGAGAAAATGAGAGATTGAAGAACAGATAAACTGGAGTGTAACTGCAGTCATACCATTGACAAAAACAGCAAAACGCAAGAAGGACAGATATCGCTCTCCTTCTATGGGGTTCCAGCCGATGTCTGGGTATCCTTTAGCCAGAAGCATCAGACAACTCTGGAGACCACATCCAGCCAGGTATGTGACCACCTAAAGATACATTATAAAGATTATATAACATAAAACCAAACACATATCCAACTTTAATTTTTTCCATAGGTGACAGCTGCACCTGCAGCCACACTCTGAACAAAGATTGTGGAGGTAAATTATGTATTTTCTATGTATTACTTATTCGACGTAGCTTTAAAACGCACATGTACAAACTATTATATTATTTATATACCACATTATCAGATTTACTTTTGGCAGTGTAGCTGACAATTTGGACTGCACACATTTGATTAACTTTGTCGGATCCTGCTGCAGTATTTTGCAATTTGCAATGCGTTCACTTCAGTTTTCTTTAAATTACCAGTTTCTTTGGAGATGCTGTTAGAGTTGCCTCATCAGTTTCTGAAAAGAGTCCAAGTTGCATCAGATCTGCTTTAATCAGGATCACAGCGTAATCGGGTTGTACTATTTTACGACAGTGGGGGGAGGGTGGTTGTAGTGATTTCCTATTTCTTTAACATGGTAGTCTTGATGTTTTATATATATAGTTGAGCTTTCTGTGTTGGTGCCTGAGTTAAAGTTTGTAATGGGCTAATGTTAAGATTATTTTGGAAAATCTGTGATATTTTGTAAATGAACTGGGAAATATTTTTCCAAATCTTATGTATCTCTCCGGCTGGTCTATGCAGTTTCTGCCACCATGCACCATGTGTTTTTGTGTTTGCACTGAACGTCGGACTTCATCTTATTTTTTATTTTATTTTTTTAATCAAGTACACTGCTTTCACAGTGGCTGCCACAAAGAGAACAGTTTAACCTTGTCCAGATCTGGTTCTTCCAGTGCAAGGGCCAAGCCATTGTTGTCCATCACAGAGGAAGCAGCAACATCAAGAGGAGTGGATCCCCTCATAGATGGTGAGGCTATAACACAAAGCACACATAAGGTCAGCTACAAACTGCTGACACTGTTATATCTTACATCCAAATGCATGTAGCATTTGGCAGCGTGCATGTTTCAACAAAAACTCAACAAACAGCAGGGGGTGGTATTTTCACTTTTAAAAATATAGCCAGCGGCTAATCTGTCAAAAACTACTAGTTTGCTTTGGATATCTTGAACACAAAATGGTATGCTTTTACTGAGTGTGTAAACTCTTTTTCTTTCTTTTTGTTGTAATACTGTGGCTATAACTTGCAAGATTAAACAGATTCATTGTTTGTTTTGGTTTGTGTCCTTAATGTGTGCATTACGGACTGATTAAATGCAACCAAGCCTTTTATAAACTGTCATAAGACTAATGTCCAATCAGTTTGAGGGGAAGCAAACAGGGCTGTACCCACCGAGGCCCACGCTACTGTTCTCCAGCAGGTAGCTGAGGTGATCAAACATGGCTTTTTGGTTCTGGCGGCTGATCCGGCAGAAGTAGCACAGGAAGCGACAACAGCTGGCCACCATTTTAGGGAAAGCGATTTCCTGTGGGTCAATGCATACAGACAAAGCAATAACTTCCCTTGATTTTTAATAAAAGAGCAGACACCATTTCACTTTTGAAGTACTTTTAAAGCAGCAACATAACAGATTTATTAGACGTGAACTCAAATATATTCTCCTCATTTCTCATAAAAAAAACTGTCACTCAAAAAAATTCAATTTAAATGCAGTCAGCTTTGCTGCTTTACTCTGCAAACTTCAGCCCTCTTACTATAAATACTTCAACATGTTTTCATATTTTGTTGATGTGTAAATGGCCTGACGTTTTCATAGACTGCCAGTCACCCTCTGCCCTGTCTATCCTTCACTGTCAGAATTATTAATGCACAGCCTGCAAGCATCCTCCACACACAAAGAATAACATGTAACGGTGTCACTAGTGGGAAAAGATAAATGTAACAGTGGATGTTTTCATACCTGAGATTTGTCTCCTCCGAGTACATTGACCATGACCTGCATTACAGTCTCATGCATACCCAGTATTCTCATCAGGTTCGGGTGCTGGTAAAACACCTTGTTGTTCATGATGTCACTGGAAAAATGAAAAAAATCTAACATAATAAAATAAAGTTGTTTAAAGTCGTCTTTGGAAATTCATTGCTTTTAGCAGCCTACCTGAGTCCATCGATCATGAGCTTCTCCTCCTCCTTTCCCATCCTAACGGACAGCAGAGACCTGATCTGACCGAGGGAGGCCAAGAGGTTGATGGTGTCCTGGACGGAGGCAGCACTGATGGTGTAGGTCTTCCTCATGGCCCGGAGCAGCTCCCCGATGCTGTCATACTGCCTCCTCAGCAGGCTGAACATCTTACGAACAAGTTTTGGGTCCTGGATGTGGCACTCCTGGGACCAGCTTACCATGGTCTGAGAGATGAGCTCCTTCAGATTAGCTGAAGAGGATTTTAGATCTTTTATTTTTGGAACAAAATTTTAACAATTAAAATACTTCAGCATCAAAACTTCATACACACACACAGCATCATAGACAATAAATATTCAGCAGCAGTTAATCCCTAAAAGCTCTTATATGAATGAATCTTCTGCCAAACAATCGCATCATAATAATGTCATAATTAAACATAACCCAATTTAACAAAATAAAAGCATTAAGACCCAATTGTTTCTATGCTGATCTGAAGCAAAGAAAAAAAAACACTGCAATAGGTCCACTACTTCCACTCACTAATGCTTTATATTAGACAGGCAGCACACTTTTTCACCTTAAAATACCTGTAAAGAGCAGAGGGAATGACTCAGAGCAATAATGATTTAACCTATAAAACTAAAACGCTGACTTGAAAAATGCTAAAATAAAAGGGTAACAACAAAAAAAGGTCTGCATTTTCAAGGTATTACCAAAATACTGCTTGCAGCCAACACATAGAAATCATCATATAGCGCATACTATAAAAGTAAAGCTTTAGATGACAATGCAGCTACTAATGTTAGTATGAAAAAATAAATGGATTTTGTTTTACCTAACATTAGACAGTCAAAAGGTGATGCTATTACACTTATTGTTACTTTTTAGGCTTACAGAAAAATTTATCTTTTGTTTTTAAAAAAGTGAGATGACAATAGAAAAAAAGCTTGAACTGTGTTTCTAGGTCAACAACAAATATAGACAATTAATTTTTAGGCTGAAAAAATCTTTAACTATCAGATGAGTATTAAAAGCTGGTGTCTTACAACATAAAAAGGCTCTGTTTTTAAAACTAAGATAAAGTGATGATGTTATCTGATAACAAAAAAAAAAAAATGAACGCTTTCAGTCACACACAAAAAGCATTTTTTTCCCCCACAAACATAAACAAAAGCCTTTAATGTAAAGGATAAAGACAGGAAGTAGATTTTATTAATACTGTAGTTTTGTCCATGCGCTTAACAGACATTTGTTTGAACACTTAATTCTGTATGTGGGTTACCCTTAACGCTTCATTAAAACTGGATCAATAAGTTGTGTGTGGGTGGGTGGGTGGTGGTGGTGGGGGGAGTGTAGGCTGGCTTTTAGAGTTGAATATAGCAAGAGGGGAAAATCATATCCTGAGCTCTCATACATTTGATTTACTGCAATTAGCTGATGTCATTTAAAGGCCACTGTGAATGTATTATTTATTGAATATCATTTATTGGGGCTGATGATCAATAAATGTCTGTACGGGTTCAAATGGGCTGAAGGAACCGGCTTACAGGCGTAAGGGATCCTTGCTGCTGAACGGTGTGAAGGTGTCAGAAGAAACACAGAAGTGTCAGTCTCATAGAAAATGCGAAGCCACATTTTATCTTCTCAGCAAGCGTGCTTCACATCACCTGAGTCACACGTCACATCATAAAACACACACGCATACACACTTGTTTCTCCATCCATCTGTTTTGATGCTGAATCCAGCTCGCTAACATTCTCCCCTCAGCAAACAAATGTGGCTTGTCATGAGTTTCCCTGATGAAAACCAGCATCTTTTAAGAGCGCACACACGTCTCCCACGCTCTCTGTCTCACACAGACACACACAGATTTCTTCAAGGCAAGTTGTCATGTCTAACCATTAAATGCTGTAGCTGGATGAGCCATTTATCAAGGGAGGAAATAGTCTTCTGGGCTTCTTTTACTTCATTTCTATAAAAATAATGGCCACGACACCGGCGCCTGTATCTTCAGGGTCTTTAAAAGGAGGAGTTATGGCTCTAGTCACAGCATATAACATATTATATCTCTTGCTCACTCGTCATCTTTCTCATAAACCCTCTTTTAAAAAAATACACCAACAAATCTACACTTATACCAATCAATACAATTACACAGATGCAATGAAAGCTTATTCAACCCTAAGCACACCCTTAAAAGAACATGGCATACAAAACCATTTAAAACCCTTCTTGACGCTATCTTCTGCTTGTAATAATATTTTTTCTTCTTTTGTTGCTGTGTTTGCCATGTTTTGGAGTAGCAGTTTTAGAGCTGAGAGTGAGTAAACCAGTACAATGTGGAGGTTTAGGACTAAACTCATCACCACATTTTTGTTCAAACTTTGTCTACATAATAATGACTATTATATAAAATCAAATGATGTGGCAGGCTCAAGATAAGTGTTTCTCTCATTAAAATCTGTTCAGTGATTTATGAGATATTTTGCTAACAGACAAACAGGGTCGATTGCAACAGTTACCAAAAATTTAAACAAAGCTCTTGCACAATGTGTAACGCTAAGAGTTTGTTTTATGAATAACTTAACTACCATCACAACAGATTTTAGCTCAGTATCTGTAAAATTGACTGAGTTAATGCTATTTCTGTGTTTGATAAGGTCCATTAGCTGTAGAAGTCATCTTGATTGGGATGTCTCCAAAAGTTAATCAGTTGTAGTTGTATAACCAAAGATTACTCTTTATATCTATCAAGTTTTTTTTAAAATAAAACACATTCATGGCTCATGAGATATTTTGCCAACTCTACAGACATATGAACACTTGCACTCTCAGACATAAACAATAATGCCCGCCTTTAGCAACAATTAAAACAGTTCCAGCTACAATAAGAAACATTTAGCTATAACCCTTATGAGCATATACATTAGCAATATTACAATTAACCAAAAGGTTTGCAGCAGATCTTCCAACATTTTAAGCTCCTGCTTCGCTCTCAGAGTCAAAGCTAAATGTGATGTTCCTGAGCTTCTGAAAGCTCTGATCCATTAGCGTCCATGTGGCACCCAGCAAAGATCTCCCCAGCCATGACACAAAGCACTCATTTCAGGAAAGACACTCTATTTTCGTCCACATGGCTCTTTCAGACGAGTGCAACAGTTTTAAAAGCCGCCCCGTCAGGGTCACACCAAACCCCCGAGGAGCGATTGCCTTTCATTGTCCGTGGTAGCAACACAGTGCTGAGACCTAAATTTATGTCCAAGATTTCTAGCTCAATCTAAAACCAAGTTTCAGAAGCAATAAAACACACATTTTAATGTTAGATAGTTCGAAGTAGATATATAGTGTTCTAAAGCAGTTTGATGCTCTTTTACTGCTAAAGCAAGCTAAAAAAAATTGCAGTTCAGATGTATATAACTCAAAGATCCAGCTGTGAGCTGCAGCTTCAGGTTATACAGATGTATTCTAAACTGAAGGCAAACAGAGCAAAGTGGAATGCATTTATATATTAGCTGATTTAAAAGAATAGTTTACAAGCAATCACTCGAAGGTTCTGACAGGAAATTTAGTACAACTTTCATACTCTTCCAGCTCTGCAGTGATTGAAAAATTTTATTGGAATGGATTTTCTTTGTAAATGTTTAAGGTCTATTTTGTGTGTGTCTATATAAGTTTATTCAGATCAAGGAACTAGTGTTTTCTCTTTTTTTCCTCTTCTCTCTCGTCTCAGAGCTGCTGACAGAGGATGCGTCTCACTCCGGAGCCTCTCTTCCTTCACCCTCTATATTACCATAATAAAATTGAAAAGAAACTGAAATGGAAATGACCACTACACAGTAACTCAAGTCCACATGACAGCCACTTGCAGACAGAAGCAGGAAAGTCTGAGGGAGCTGTAAAAGCAATACAAGAGGGCCTGCAGTTCATTCTGCCCTCTCTGTGTACAAAAGGAGGCGAACAAGAGCATGAACAAACAACATGTACAAAGAAGCAAAAAGAAAAGAAATGAATTTCCTCCTTGGGCTTTTATGAGGCAACAAAAAGAAAATAAATGTTTTTACTAAATGCTGAGGATAAGCAATGGAAGAAGCTATTTCAGCATCATTCTAAAGAGCACTCTTTGGTTTTGAGCATTTAGATGAGCTCATAAAAAGATTCTCAGAATTAAAACTTAGTCCAATGTTCATATGTTTGAAGGCCATAACTGGAGAATTAAAAAAAAACTAATATAGTTTAAAATCCTCATCAGAAATACATTGTTTTGTGAATTTTAGTCGACTAGAATTTCTAAGATAATATAAGCGCTACAAAATAAAGGATTGCTTCCTCACATGGTGCAGCTTGCTTCTTCTCTTTGGGCTCCTGTGCTTTCTGAGACTGACTTTTGATCTTGTTCACCAGCATAAGGAGGCGACCCTTGATCGACGTGTCCCGCTCATCATCGTCTTCCTCCATCGGGATTCCTGCCCATCACAACAAGACAAACACTGTATTCACTGAGTAATAAAACAATATCTCTGTACAGCTTCTCGTGGGTTTAAAAGAAGTCTTGTGTGGTTTATGTGCGGTACAAGATGTACAGCAGTCCCCATCTCTATTTCATTGTTCTCTGTAGGGGCGGGGAGGGCATGACAGGTTGGCACCATGTGGCATAGCTGGGACTGCTATTTGCTTAGTAGTAGTAGAGTGGAGCAGTTCAATTATTTAACAAAAAACATCAAGCTGCCAGAACATTAAGTCCTGGACAGAGAGAAAGTACTGGTACAACTCAGCTAATGCTGACACAATAGTAGACCACAAAGTTGTAGGGAAATTGATCACTACTCATTCAGATTTATTTCCAAATTACAAAAAGAATGTTCTCCAAAACACTTGTTTCTTTACTGTGTACAAATAACCTTACTATGACAAAAAAAATAATTTTCAGAAACCAACAGAGTCACCATTTTCTTCAATTCTTTAGAAACCTGAAATTCTCTGAGCCTGGCTGCTTCTCGGTCTTTTCACAGATAACTTCTGTTGAAGCAGCAACTGCTCCCTCCCAAATGCTGTTAAAAGAGATGAGTTGTCCTCTCTCACCTCAAATCTTTTAAGTCTGAGAAGAATCCACTTCTTTTCAGTTTAAATCAGAAGGGGAAGGAGGACAAATTATTACTCACTTTTAAAGCCCTAAATGGCCTTGGATCTAATACACCTCAGATTTACTGACGGGGAATGTGTCATCCCAACTACTGAAATGGAGGGGTTTTTTTGCTATTAGTGCCCCCACTTTATGAACTCAGTGACTTCCTTCCTTTTGAAAGCTTTTGGAAATGTCTGCTAAGCTCTTTAAAAACACCTGCAGTATATTGTCACATTTTTTTCCCAAAGACTTCATGCTACTTTCAGAAAATGTATGAAATAAGTTCTGAAACCAATTAGAGTGACATAAGATGACTGCATCATGCTGAGAAACTCTGATTTATATATATATTATGTATTAAGCATGAACAATAAAGAAGCTCAAAGTTTTAACAGATTTGGATCTCACCACAGTGGAGCTGCAGCTGGTTGTGAAAATCATAAAGTTCCTCCTGTATGTCCACAGGACACGGACAGTCATCTCCCATACTGAAAGTCAGCAGCATGTTGATCTGGAATTTGAAAAATATGAAATTAAAGTGTATCAGTTTTTTGTTTTTAAAAAAAGGGCAAAAAAATTAAATGAAAAGCTCTTTTTGTAAAGTATTTTATATTTTGACTTCTGACTGCACTTATCTTTAGCTTTAAATGCCATCTGAAGATTATGTAATATTACGTAAGATTCACAAAAAGAACCAAAAATGCTTAAGTGGCTAAATCTCCTCTTGAACTCACAGACAAAAAGGACAACCTCACAAGTCATTAAAGTATCTGTCAAGTGCAGTGCTTTGTCTCCAGCTGTTCCATTAAAGAGCCACTGTACTGAATGTGTGCTGCTGCTGAGAGCACTCGCTCAGTGGGACACGAGATGAATTTGCCTTAAGCTTTTTTTCAACATAAGGACATTTTCAGGAACATTTGCAACTAGGAAGAGCTCTCGCTCTCTGGGCCAAAAAGCCAGACGGAGAAACTATTAGAAAACCCAAGGGACTCATATTTAGAAGGGGAGTTAACTGTGTGAAAAATCACAAATGTTATGCAACTCCTCCCCTCATTTATCCAGTTAAATGCACATTTTAAAGTAGAGCCCCTGCTGGTCTTCTTTAGGGTAGCTGCATCCATCTGCCTCACAGATCACTGCATGTACGTTTTCAGAACCTCGTGAACAGAGGTGAGAAACTGAAGGGGCAAAGATGTCATACAAGTTTATTTGCAAACATAAAAGCTCTCCACCGTTAACGTAACTTTATAACTATAAGTAGAACATGTAACGCAACTCAGTAAAGAGCCATTTACTGATCTAAAAATATGTAGCACATACACATAATATGCACATTCTAATTAATTATAACTATGAATGTATTTCTATTATAAAATATTGTCATATGAGCAAGGTTTATTAAGGAGATTTAAAACAAAGATTTTCACCAGAGTCCATCTGAAGGAATAACAGCCTTCGAATCATAAAAGCATCAGTTCCTGTGTTTTGTACAGATGTCCAGATAAATCAACAATGTGAAAGAAACAATGAGTAAAAAAAATTAATGGTGCTGCACGCCCACAATGATGAGAATACTTGCTTTAAAGCCTTAGAGCTCTTCACATGTGTGGGAGTATAGACTTCACTGGGAAGTCAACGTTGGTGGCTGTAAATTGGATTTAGAAACAGTGATGGAGCTGAATTGACAAGTGTTTGTAAAGACGAGTTGCTATGAGGGAACAGATTGCCCTGGACGTTGTTGTTTCTAATATGCCATTTGAATGCACACAATGAAGCTGTTTTATGCCAAAGCTTTTGAATAGTGTAAACAAGCAAAGTGGCATAAAGCGAGCATCTTCTTTGTGATGTTATGGTATGAGTGTTACGCTCTGAGTGGATTTGGGCTTGAGTTTTGTTTGATTCTTCTTGAGCTTCCCATTTGTAGGCGGATTTAGAACTTTGCTTTCTTGTGTGCATTGCTCTTTTGGAGCTTCTGTTCACCTTTTTTTCTCCCCTTTGGCTATGATTTGTATTTCAGTCAGTTGTATTATAAAATTAGCTTTTCCTCTGATTCTTGGTGAGCTTTATTTATCATTTATTTTAAAAAGGAGCTCTTGTCTTTCTGCTTCCCTGTGTTATAAATGGTTTTACCTTGCCAACTGATTGGTCAACTCCTCTTCTTTGACATTTTTATTCCCAAGTTTTATGTTTGATAAAAAAAAAGATCTGTGTACTATGTATACAGGTCCTACATACTGTATAACATAAAAGGCTCCAAATTTTGAGGTTCATTCTGAACATTTAAACTACTTTTCCATTCTTTCCAGCAGTGCTCACCTGCTCCTGAGGAGGCGATCTGAACTCTTTGGTCTTCTTTGCTGTGACAGCTGCAGACATATTGAGGGCCAGCATGAGCTCATTGTAGCGGAACTTCTGGTTGTACTGCAGTTTGGAGACAAAGCTGTCGGAAAAGGACACGATGGCCTCGATGCGGTGCTTCAGCTCACAGTCACAGAAATAATGAAGCAGCTCGCACATCTGGAAAGCAGACGAAAAAGACGAGACAAACATTTGAACGCATGCAGACACTTTTTTTGTTAGAAAAACATTCGTATGCCTCAGGGCTCCACATAATCTTATTAAAGACGCATTCTCACCAACAGATCAGGCTTCTGTGTGAGACAGAACCATTTCATGTTTGACTGACCTCTAATAGGTCTATTACAGAGGCGCTGTAATTGCTTTACATTACTGTGTAACACATTTAGGATGATGCTACATTTTTTGAGTATGAATTCATGGTGTTTGCATTATTACCTGTCGTTTAACAGGCTCTGGCAGGCTCTTCTCCAATAGTCCCTCCATTAGCTGCTTTGCCTCCTTGGCGGCCTCCTCCTCTCCAGCTTCCACTGCCTTGCCCTCTGTCCCTTTAAGTCCTTCCTTGTCTATGTGTCCTGTGACTACCCCCTTCCTTGTCTCTCTGAACACATTTGGGTCAATGAGTAGTAAAATCTTCTGAACGTCCTCACTGCCTAAAACCCCCATAGTCAGCAAGGTGCTAATGAGCTTCAAGATTGGCACAAACTGATACTCCACACCTCCTCCTACAGGATCCCGAATGTGGTGCCCACCACCATGAACAGCCTCTGTCAGCATTGAAATGGCTTTCTCCTTCAGTACATCCAGGGGCATTTGGGGACTATACAAATGCTCCCGTTTTGTGCTGATGAAACATGGCGGGGTAAAGTTGAGGCGGGGTTTTAAAGAGGTACTAAGCCCCACCCCAGGCAGACTGTGCTTTTTAGAAGCATCAGAGAAAAGCCGAATGGAGCGCGTTTCGGCTGTTACTGGAATGATGAACTCGTCTTTCATCATGAGTCTCGCCTCTTTGGCCGTCTCCAAATGGATGCTGATCAGAACATTGTAGAAGCCTTCCCGCAACATGCCAGACAGGTACTGATTGTCGATGGTGTATAAAAGCTGTGATTGGTCCAGGTGACTGCAGAGGGCGTGGGCCACACGGGTGTTTCCCAGAGCGCAGAGGGCGCAGTAGAGCTTCAAGGTGTGGTAGTGGAACTTCCGCATATCCTCCTGCTCAGATAGCTCCATGATGTCAACGCATCTTTGAAAAGGAAGACAGCAAGTATTTGCAATATATGTTCAGCATATGTCCATCAGCAATCATACAACTCCACCCTTTCTCCTAACAGCTCTCTTAAAGTCCTGCCACAGCATTTCAGAGAGACCTGATGTCTGACTGGGCTATTGGAGATTTTTTTTTTTGTATTTTTTCTTTTTTCCACCATTTTCTTGTATATCTGCTGCTGTGCTTGTTATCATCATCCCAATTAGGGTGAAGCTACAGCTGTGTCACTGATACACTCGTGGTCTGTTTGACATTACAATACTTTAGTATAGATCAAACAAGACAAGTTGTCAATAGATAAAAACAAATGAGATGTGTATTGATAACTCAAGTACCTGTCACCTTTTTAATTGATCAAATCACCATTGACTTTTGTGGTCCTGTCTTGTTTTTTTTATTGATTAGAGCACTCAATTTCCTGCTTAAAAATGTTTACAGTTTGCAAACATCTTATTCATCCCTAATGATTTATTCTTTGGATATTTTTTTGTGCAAAACATGTATTAGCTTGTGTGCCTTATAATCCCTTTAAAATGAGCTGAAACACACTAAATAAATCCCATGCACAAACACACCTGTTCTCCTCAGGTATGTGGACTGCCAACATCTGCAGGGGCTCTACACACTGAACCACCCAGCCGTGCCTCTCACTCACTCTCGCTGTCTCCACTTTGAGGAAGATGTTGGGCATGCGGCTCCACAGCACTGCATTAATCGTCTGGACATCCAGTCGAGGTGGACACTGGGGCACCGGGTTCTTGTGCTCGCTCTTAAAGATAGCTGACGACAGAGGCATGGCATTCTGCAAAGGACCAACAAACACACGGACAGCTTTCTGAGCTCTTTGACAGCAAGTTTTAATTTTGCTATAGCAGGAAAGAACACAGACATTTTAAACTATATAAATATAATTTGTGATTATTTAAAAGCAGTGGCTACTATCTTGATCAGTAAAAAGTATTTTTCCTCTGACAAAAATGGCATCTTTTTGTTGAAGTTATCAAAATCTTTGGCACGGATACAAGTATGAAACTACAATAATGTTATAACCACAGCTAAACCCTTAAGTTTCTAAGTTTAATTTCTGAACACAGTAAAAGGCAAGTAAAAAAAACAAGAAATGGTTCCAAAGAAAATGAGTACAGTGTGTATTATGCAATTTTTAAATATATTTTGAATATTACAGACATCAAACTTTACAGCAACAACATTGTAAATAAAACATAAGGTACTCTACCTTAATTTTAGCCAGTTCAAACTGAAACAGGTTAGGGCTGGTGGGTCGCACAAACACTGCAGGGAAGAGTTTTGTGTGTGGTTCCACCTACAGCCAAGAAACGAATCAACTTTAAGTTAAACATTAAATGGGCATCAAAAACTTGAGCATGAGGAGCAAGAAACCATGACTTGCAGAAAGAAGCTTAATGATGCATCATGAAAACCTTTCTACTTAGTGAGCATATGTGTTTGTGTGTGTGTGTGTGTGTGTGTGTGTGTGTGTGTGTGTGATCGTTTGAGAGCTGGCTGGCAGGATGAGTCAGTGCCCCATGAATTCTCACAGAATTCTAGAGCAGAAAAATGTAAGAAGATTATAAAACTCAAAAGGCTCTCCAAGATTTTGCTCTCAAAGCACATCTTAAGAAAGCATATTCCAAGTCAGAAATTCAACAATTCAGATGTTATTGCTCTGTCAGGAAAATATGCAAAGCTTTAAAAGTCACAAACCTAACAGAAGATGGACAGGGCAGAGTGCAGAGTAGAAAAGGTAGCAACTTTGAAACAACTGACGGTAAATAAATGAGTAGATGGTAAGTTGGCAGATACTGTGGATTAGCATTTCCACACTCTGGATATCAATGCTTGGTAGGAATGCTGTATTACAGCTTGTTGAAGATGCCCAAATAAAGAGTAATAGATGACATTTCTACATTGCTTAATTTGAGTTAGACCACAGTTGGACCACAGGGTCAATTTAGTATATTTAGATTCATTATGACTTGGTGCATCTTGTGTGTAGCTTTACTCATCTTCTGTGGGTCCCTCAAGTGTTAATGACAAATACTTAAAAGCGTTTTTAACCCATCTTTAACTTCAGCACCTCCATTTTCGCAGTACAGGATAAACAGTAACATTTGATTGATATTTATTTTGGTATTAGTTGTGGTCAGGCACCCATTTACATGCATGTACATAAAGAAAACTAGCACAACTCATCACACTTTAATACATTTGTCATTTTCATGCATCCATAACACTGCCTGATAGTATCACAAAGTAAACTTGTCTCTACAAGGCATTGTCCACCCAATTTTAACCCCATGAGCCTCTTGTGTTCCTCTTCAGAGGCTGATTAGCTCAGTTAAGTGCAACATTTAAAATATGGAGGACATGTTTCACCCCTGCGTGGTATGTAGCACAATTGTTGCTCCCCATTAAGATTTTAGTCAATAAGGTCACCTTGGAACAACAACCGTGATCAAGACCAGGGGTGGAAATTAAAAATTTTGTCCACCAGCCATAGTGGCTGGTGGGCAATTTTTTTTACCAGCCACTCAAATATTTTACCAGCCACTATTTTTTGTTGTGACAAAAAGTTATTTCATATGATGATGATGATCAAGGTGGGTGGAAGCAGTTGTGGTGCCC
Source organism: Kryptolebias marmoratus (assembly GCF_001649575.2). Classification (NCBI taxonomy): domain Eukaryota; kingdom Metazoa; phylum Chordata; class Actinopteri; order Cyprinodontiformes; family Rivulidae; genus Kryptolebias; species Kryptolebias marmoratus. The sequence continues at coordinate 14,751,542 of NC_051439.1, forward strand.
TACAAGCTGAACAACACCTCTTTCTGGACACTGCATGGAAATAACTATATTTTTCTTATTTTATTTTAAACCATTAAAAGATGCATATCTGTACATAAAAAATTCAGACAAGTGAAATTTATTTCTGTGGAGTGTTTTTGAAGTATTTCTTGTGCTTTTGTAAGTTTTTGTATGCAAGTTGTAATGTTTTTCAGACACTTGCTGCTTTTAATGCATAAATCTATTTGTGCTACCCGCTTATATTTAA